>NW_026734920.1:0-202213 GCF_949786415.1 Peromyscus eremicus | reverse complement strand
CACACGGAGGTGTGCACACTAAACTGTTAGAATGAGTGTGTCCACATGGAGGTGTGCACACTGAACTGTTAGAATGAGTGTGCCCCACATGGAGTTGTGTACACTGAACTGTTAGAAGTGATTGTGTCCACATGGAGGTGGGCACACTGAACTGTTAGAATGACTGTGTCCACACGGAGGTGTGCAGACTGAACTGTTAGAATGAGTGTGTCCCTGTGGAGGTGTGCACACTGAACTGTTAGAATGAGTGTGTCCACATGGAGGTGTGCACACTGAACTGTTAGAATTGAGTGTGCCCACATGGAGTGTGTGCACACTGAACTGTTAGAATGAGTGTATCCCTGTGGAGATGTGCCACACTGAACTGTTAGAATGAGTGTGTCCACATGGAGGTGTGCACACTGAACTGTTAGAATGAGTGTGTCCACATGGAAGTGTGCACACTGAACTGTTAGAATTAGTGTATCCCTGTGGAGATGTGCACACTGAACTGTTAGAATGAGTGTGTCCACCTGGCGGTGTGCACACTGAACTGTTAGAATGAGTGTGTCCACATGGAGGTGTGCACACCGAAGAGTGTTAGAATTTTGTCCACATGGAGGTGTGCACACTGAACTGTTAGAATGATTGTGTCCACATGGAGGTGTGCACACTGAACTGATAGAATGAGTGTGTCCACATGGAGGTGTGCACACTGAACTGTTAGAATGAGTGTGTCCACATGGAGGTGTGCACACCGAAAGTGTTAGAATTTGTCCACATGGAGGTGTGCACACTGAACTGTTAGAATGATTGTGTCCACATGGAGGTGTGCACACTGAACTGTTAGAATGAGTGTGTCCACATGGAGGTGTGCACACTGAACTATTAGAATGCGTGTGTCCCTGTGGAGATGTGCACACTGAACTGTTATAATGAGTGTGTCCACATGGAGGTGTGCACACTGAACTGTTAGAATGAGTGTGTCCAAATGGATTTGTGCACACTTAACTGTTAGAATGAGTGTGTCCACATGGAGGTGTGCACACTGAACTGTTAGAATGAGTGTGTCCACATGGAGGTGTGCACACTGAACTGTTAGAATGAGTGTGTCCACATGGAAGTGTGCACACTGAACTGTTAGAATTAGTGTATCCCTGTGGAGATGTGCACACTGAACTGTTAGAATGAGTGTGTCCACCTGGCGGTGTGCACACTGAACTGTTAGAATGAGTGTGTCCACATGGAGGTGTGCACACTGAACTGTTAGAATGAGTGTGTCCACATGGGGGTGTGCACACTGAACTGTTAGAATGAGTGTGCCAACATGGAGGTGTGCACACTGAACTGTTAGAATATGTCCACATGGAGGTGTGCACACTGTACTGTTAGAATGAGTGTATCCACATGGAGGTGTGCACACTGAACTGTTAGAATGAGAGTGCCCACATGGAGGTGTGCACACTGAACTGTTAGAATGAGTGTGCCAACATGGCAGTGTGCACACTGAACTGTTAGAATGAGTGTGTCCACATGGAGGTGTGCACACTGAACTGTTAGAATGTGTCCACATGGAGGTGTGCACACTGAACTGTTAGAATGAGTGTGTCCACATGGAAGTGTGCACACTGAACTGTTAAAATGTCTGTGCCCACATGGAGGTGTCCACACTGAACTTTTGGAATGAGTGTGCCCACAAGGAGGTGTGAACACTGAACTGTTAGAATGAGTGTGTCCACATGGAGGTGTGCACACTGAACTGTTAGAATGAGTGTGTTCACATGGAGGAGTGCACACTGAACTGTTAGAATGAGTGTGTCCACATGAGGGTGTGCACACTGAACTGTTAGAATGACTGTGCCCACATGGAGGTGTGCACACTGAACTGTTAGAATAAGTGTGTCCCTGTAGAAGTGTGCACACTGAACTGTTAGAATGAGTGTGTCCACATGGAGGTGTGCACACTGAACTGTTAGAATGAGTGTGTCCACATGGAGGTGTGCACACTGAACTGTTAGAATGAGTGTGCCCACATGGAGGTGTGCACACTGAACTATTAGAATGAGTGTGTCCACATGGAGGTGTGCACACTGAACTTTTAGAATGAGTGTGCCCACATGGAGGTGTGCACACTGAACTGTTAGAATATGTCCACATGGAGGTGTGCACACTGAACTGTTAGAATGAGTGTGTCCACATGGAAGTGTGCACACTGAACTGTTAGAATGAGAGTGCCCACATGGAGGTGTGCACACTGAACTGTTAGAATGAGTGTGTCCACATGGAGGTGTGCACACTGAACTGTTAGAATGAGTGTGTCCCTGTGGAGGTGTGCACACTGAACTGTTAGAATGAGTGTGTCCACATGGAGATGTGCACACTGAAGAGTTAGAATGAGTGTGTCCACATGGAGGTGTGCACACTGAACTTTTAGAATGAGTGTGCCCACATGGAGGTGTGCACACTGAACTGTTAGAATATGTCCACATGGAGGTGTGCACACTGAACTGTTAGAATGAGTGTGTCCACATGGAAGTGTGCACACTGAACTGTTAGAATGAGTGTGCCCACATGGAGGTGTGCACACTGAATTGTTAGAATGAGTGTGTCCACATGGAGGTGTGCACACTGAACTGTTAGAATGATTGTATCCCTGTGGAGATGTGCACACTGAACTGTTAGAATGAGTGTGTCCACATGGAGGTGTGCACACTGAACTGTTAGAATGAGTGTGCCCACTTGGAGGTGTGCACACTGAACTGTTAGAATATGTCCACATGGAGGTGTGCACACTGAACTGTTAGAATGAGTGTGTCCACATGGAGGTGTGCACACTGAACTGTTAGAATGAGTGTGCCCACATGGAGGTGTGCACACTGAACTGTTAGAATGAGTGTGTCCACATGGAGGTGTGCACACTGAACTGTTAGAATGAGTTTATCCCTGTGGAGGTGTGCTCACTGAACTGTTAGAATGTGTCCACATGGAGGTGTGCACACTGAACTGTTAGAATGAGTGTGTCCACATGGAAGTGTGCACACTGAACTGTTAAAATGTCTGTGCCCACATGGAGGTGTCCACACTGAACTTTTGGAATGAGTGTGCCCACAAGGAGGTGTGAACACTGAACTGTTAGAATGAGTGTGTCCACATGGAGGTGTGCACACTGAACTGTTAGAATGAGTGTGTTCACATGGAGGAGTGCACACTGAACTGTTAGAATGAGTGTGTCCACATGAGGGTGTGCACACTGAACTGTTAGAATGACTGTGCCCACATGGAGGTGTGCACACTGAACTGTTAGAATAAGTGTGTCCCTGTAGAAGTGTGCACACTGAACTGTTAGAATGAGTGTGTCCACATGGAGGTGTGCACACTGAACTGTTAGAATGAGTGTGTCCACATGGAGGTGTGCACACTGAACTGTTAGAATGAGTGTGCCCACATGGAGGTGTGCACACTGAACTATTAGAATGAGTGTGTCCACATGGAGGTGTGCACACTGAACTTTTAGAATGAGTGTGCCCACATGGAGGTGTGCACACTGAACTGTTAGAATATGTCCACATGGAGGTGTGCACACTGAACTGTTAGAATGAGTGTGTCCACATGGAAGTGTGCACACTGAACTGTTAGAATGAGAGTGCCCACATGGAGGTGTGCACACTGAACTGTTAGAATGAGTGTGTCCACATGGAGGTGTGCACACTGAACTGTTAGAATGAGTGTGTCCCTGTGGAGGTGTGCACACTGAACTGTTAGAATGAGTGTGTCCACATGGAGATGTGCACACTGAAGAGTTAGAATGAGTGTGTCCACATGGAGGTGTGCACACTGAACTTTTAGAATGAGTGTGCCCACATGGAGGTGTGCACACTGAACTGTTAGAATATGTCCACATGGAGGTGTGCACACTGAACTGTTAGAATGAGTGTGTCCACATGGAAGTGTGCACACTGAACTGTTAGAATGAGTGTGCCCACATGGAGGTGTGCACACTGAATTGTTAGAATGAGTGTGTCCACATGGAGGTGTGCACACTGAACTGTTAGAATGATTGTATCCCTGTGGAGATGTGCACACTGAACTGTTAGAATGAGTGTGTCCACATGGAGGTGTGCACACTGAACTGTTAGAATGAGTGTGCCCACTTGGAGGTGTGCACACTGAACTGTTAGAATATGTCCACATGGAGGTGTGCACACTGAACTGTTAGAATGAGTGTGTCCACATGGAGGTGTGCACACTGAACTGTTAGAATGAGTGTGCCCACATGGAGGTGTGCACACTGAACTGTTAGAATGAGTGTGTCCACATGGAGGTGTGCACACTGAACTGTTAGAATGAGTTTATCCCTGTGGAGGTGTGCTCACTGAACTGTTATAATGAGTGTGCCCACATGGAGGTTTGCACACTGTTCTGTTACAATGAGTGTGTCCACATGGAGGTGTGCACACTGAACTGTTAGAATGAGTGTGTCCACATGGAGGTGTGCACACTGAACTATTAGAATGAGTGTGCCCACATGGAGGTGTGCACACTGTTCTGTTAGAATGAGTATGCCCACATGGAGGTGTGCACATTGAACTGTTAGAATGAGTGTGCCCACTCGGAGGTGTGCACACTGAACTGTTAGAACGAGTGTGTCCACATGGAGGTGTGCACACTGAACTGTTAGAATGAGAGTGCCCACATGGAGGTGTGCACACTGAACTGTTAGAATGAGTGTGTCCACATGGAGGTGTGCACACTGAACTGTTAGAATGTGTCCACATGGAGGTGTGCACACTGAACTGTTAGAATGAGTGTGTCCACATGGAAGTGTGCACACTGAACTGTTAAAATGTCTGTGCCCACATGGAGGTGTCCACACTGAACTTTTAGAATGAGTGTGCCCACAAGGAGGTGTGAACACTGAACTGTTAGAATGAGTGTGTCCACATGGAGGTGTGCACACTGAACTGTTAGAATGAGTCTGTTCACATGGAGGAGTGCACACTGAACTGTTAGAATGAGTGTGTCCACATGAGGGTGTGCACACTGAACTGTTAGAATGACTGTGCCCACATGGAGGTGTGCACACTGAACTGTTAGAATAAGTGTGTCCCTGTAGAAGTGTGCACACTGAACTGTTAGAATGAGTGTGTCCACATGGAGGTGTGAAAACTGAACTGTTAGAATGAGTGTGTCCACATGGAGGTGTGCACACTGAACTGTTAAAATGATTGTGCCCACATGGAGGTGTGCACACTGAACTATTAGAATGAGTGTGTCCACATGGAGGTGTGCACACTGAACTTTTAGAATGAGTGTGCCCACATGGAGGTGTGCACACTGAACTGTTAGAATATGTCCACATGGAGGTGTGCACACTGAACTGTTAGAATGAGTGTGTCCACATGGAAGTGTGCACACTGAACTGTTAGAATGAGAGTGCCCACATGGAGGTGTGCACACTGAACTGTTAGAATGAGTGTGTCCACATGGAGGTGTGCACACTGAACTGTTAGAATGAGTGTGTCCCTGTGGAGGTGTGCACACTGAACTGTTAGAATGAGTGTGTCCACATGGAGATGTGCACACTGAAGAGTTGGAATGAGTGTGTCCACATGGAGGTGTGCACACTGAACTTTTAGAATGAGTGTGCCCACATGGAGGTGTGCACACTGAACTGTTAGAATATGTCCACATGGAGGTGTGCACACTGAACTGTTAGAATGAGTGTGTCCACATGGAAGTGTGCACACTGAACTGTTAGAATGAGTGTGCCCACATGGAGGTGTGCACACTGAACTGTTAGAATGAGTGTGTCCACATGGAGGTGTGCACACTGAACTGTTAGAATGATTGTATCCCTGTGGAGATGTGCACACTGAACTGTTAGAATGAGTGTGTCCACATGGAGGTGTGCACACTGAACTGTTAGAATGAGTGTGTCCACATGGAGGTGTGCACACTGAACTGTTAGAATGAGTGTGTCCACATGGAGGTGTGCACACTGAACTATTAGAATGCGTGTGTCCCTGTGGAGATGTGCACACTGAACTGTTATAATGAGTGTGTCCACATGGAGGTGTGCACACTGAACTGTTAGAATGAGTGTGTCCACCTGGATTTGTGCACACTTAACTGTTAGAATGAGTGTGTCCACATGGAGGTGTGCACACTGAACTGTTAGAATGAGTGTGTCCACATGGAGGTGTGCACACTGAACTGTTAGAATGAGTGTGTCCACATGGAAGTGTGCACACTGAACTGTTAGAATTAGTGTATCCCTGTGGAGATGTGCACACTGAACTGTTAGAATGAGTGTGTCCACCTGGAGGTGTGCACACTGAACTGTTAGAATGAGTGTGTCCACATGGAGGTGTGCACACTGAACTGTTAGAATGAGTGTGTCCACATGGAGGTGTGCACACTGAACTGTTAGAATGAGTGTGCCCACATGGAGGTGTGAACACTGTTCTGTTAGAATGAGTATGCCCACATGGTGGTGTGCACATTGAACTGTTAGAATGAGTGTGCCCACATGGAGGTGTGCACACTGAACTGTTAGAATGAGTGTGTCCACATGGAGGTGTGCACACTGAACTGTTAGAATGAGTGTGTCCACATGGAGGTGTGCACACTGAACTGTTAGAATGAGTGTGCCCACATGGAGGTGTGGACACTGAACTGTTAGAATGAGTGTGTCCACATGGAGGTGTGCACACTGAACTGTTAGAATTTGTCCACATGGAGGTGTGCACACTGAACTGTTAGAATGATTGTGTCCACATGGAGGTGTGCACACTGAACTGTTAGAATGACTGTGCCCACATGGAGGTGTACACACTGAACTGTTAGAATGAGTGTGTCCCTGTGGAGGTGTGCACACTGAACTGTTAGAATGAGTGTGTACATATGGAGGTGTCCACACTGAACTGTTAGAATGTGTGTCCACATGGAAGTGTGCACACTGAACTGTTAGAATGAGTGTGCCCACATGGAGGTGTGCACACTAAACTGTTAGAATGAGTGTGTCCACATGGAGGTGTGCACACTGAACTGTTAGAATGAGTGTGCCTACATGGAGTTGTGTACACTGAACTGTTAGAATGATTGTGTCCACATGGAGATGTGCACACTGAACTGTTAGAATGACTGTGTCCACACGGAGGTGTGCAGACTGAACTGTTAGAATGAGTGTGTCCCTGTGGAGGTGTGCACACTGAACTGTTAGAATGAGTGTGTCCACATGGAGGTGTGCACACTGAACTGTTAGAATGATTGTGTCCACATGGAGGTGTGCACACTGAACTTTTAGAATGAGTGTGCCAACATGGAGGTGTGCACACTGAACTGTTAGAATATGTCCACATGGAGGTGTGCACACTGTACTGTTAGAATGAGTGTATCCACATGGAGGTGTGCACACTGAACTGTTAGAATGAGTGTGTCCACATGGAGTTGTGTACACTGAACTGTTAGATTGAGTCTGTCCACATGTAGGTGTGCACACTGAACTGTTAGAATTAGTGTATCCCTGTGGAGTTGTGCACACTGAACTGTTAGAATGAGTGTGCCCACATGGAGGTGTGCACACTGAACTGTTAGAACGAGTGTGTCCACATGGAGGTGTGCACACTGAACTGTTAGAATGAGAGTGCCCACATGGAGGTGTGCACACTGAACTGTTAGAATGAGTGTGCCAACATGGCAGTGTGCACACTGAACTGTTAGAATGAGTGTGTCCACATGGAGGTGTGCACACTGAACTGTTAGAATGTGTCCACATGGAGGTGTGCACACTGAACTGTTAGAATGAGTGTGTCCACAGGGAAGTGTGCACACTGAACTGTTAAAATGTCTGTGCCCACATGGAGGTGTCCACAGTGAACTTTTGGAATGAGTGTGCCCACAAGGAGGTGTGAACACTGAACTGTTAGAATGAGTGTGTCCACATGGAGGTGTGCACACTGAACTGTTAGAATGAGTGTGTTCACATGGAGGAGTGCACACTGAACTGTTAGAATGAGTGTGTCCACATGAGGGTGTGCACACTGAACTGTTAGAATGACTGTGCCCACATGGAGGTGTGCACACTGAACTGTTAGAATAAGTGTGTCCCTGTAGAAGTGTGCACACTGAACTGTTAGAATGAGTGTGTCCACATGGAGGTGTGCACACTGAACTGTTAGAATGAGTGTGTCCAAATGGAGGTGTGCACACTGAACTGTTAGAATGAGTGTGCCCACATGGAGGTGTGCACACTGAACTATTAGAATGAGTGTGTCCACATGGAGGTGTGCACACTGAACTTTTAGAATGAGTGTGCCCACATGGAGGTGTGCACACTGAACTGTTAGAATATGTCCACATGGAGGTGTGCACACTGAACTGTTAGAATGAGTGTGTCCACATGGAAGTGTGCACACTGAACTGTTAGAATGAGAGTGCCCACATGGAGGTGTGCACACTGAACTGTTAGAATGAGTGTGTCCACATGGAGGTGTGCACACTGAACTGTTAGAATGAGTGTGTCCCTGTGGAGGTGTGCACACTGAACTGTTAGAATGAGTGTGTCCACATGGAGATGTGCACACTGAAGAGTTAGAATGAGTGTGTCCACATGGAGGTGTGCACACTGAACTTTTAGAATGAGTGTGCCCACATGGAGGTGTGCACACTGAACTGTTAGAATATGTCCACATGGAGGTGTGCACACTGAACTGTTAGAATGAGTGTGTCCACATGGAGGTGTGCACACTGAACTGTTAGAATGAGTGTGCCCACATGGAGGTGAGCACACTGAACTGTTAGAATATGTCCATATGGAGGTGTGCACACTGTATTGTTAGAATGAGTGTATCCACATTGAGGTGTGCACACTGAACTGTTAGAATGAGTGTGTCCACATGGAGGTGTGCACACTGAACTATTAGAATGAGTGTGTCCCTGTGGAGATGTGCACACTGAACTGTTAGAATGAGTGTGTCCACATGGAGGTGTGCACACTGAACTGTTAGAATGAGTGTGCCCACATGGAGGTGTGCACACTGAACTGTTAGAATGAGTGTGCCCACATGGAGGTGTGCACACTGAACTGTTAGAATGAGTGTATCCCTGTGGAGATGTGCACACTGAACTGTTAGAATGAGTGTGTCCACATGGAGGTGTGCACACTGAACTGTTAGAATGAGTGTGCCCACATGGAGGTGTGCACACTGAACTGTTAGAATGAGTGTGTCCACATGGAGGTGTGCACACTGAACTGTTAGGATGTGTCCACATGGAGGTGTGCACACTGAACTGTTAGAATGATTGTGTCCACATGGAGGTGTGCACACTGAACTGTTAAAATGTCTGTGCCCACATGGAGGTGTGCACACTGAACTGTTAGAATGAGTGTGTCCACATGGAGGTGTGCACACCGAAGTGTTAGAATTTGTCCACATGGAGGTGTGCACACTGAACTGTTAGAATGATTGTGTCCACATGGAGGTGTGCACACTGAACTGATAGAATGAGTGTGTCCACATGGAGGTGTGCACACTGAACTGTTAGAATGAGTGTGTCCACATGGAGGTGTGCACACCGAAGTGTTAGAATTTGTCCACATGGAGGTGTGCACACTGAACTGTTAGAATGATTGTGTCCACATGGAGGTGTGCACACTGAACTGTTAGAATGAGTGTGTCCACATGGAGGTGTGCACACTGAACTATTAGAATGCGTGTGTCCCTGTGGAGATGTGCACACTGAACTGTTATAATGAGTGTGTCCACATGGAGGTGTGCACACTGAACTGTTAGAATGAGTGTGTCCACCTGGAGGTGTGCACACTTAACTGTTAGAATGAGTGTGTCCACATGGAGGTGTGCACACTGAACTGTTAGAATGAGTGTGTCCACATGGAGGTGTGCACACTGAACTGTTAGAATGAGTGTGTCCACATGGAAGTGTGCACACTGAACTGTTAGAATTAGTGTATCCCTGTGGAGATGTGCACACTGAACTGTTAGAATGAGTGTGTCCACCTGGAGGTGTGCACACTGAACTGTTAGAATGAGTGTGTCCACATGGAGGTGTGCACACTGAACTGTTAGAATGATTGTGTCCACATGGAGGTGTGCACACTGAACTGTTAAAATGTCTGTGCCCACATGGAGGTGTGCACACTGAACTGTTAGAATGAGTGTGTCCACATGGAGGTGTGCACACCGAAGTGTTAGAATTTGTCCACATGGAGGTGTGCACACTGAACTGTTAGAATGATTGTGTCCACATGGAGGTGTGCACACTGAACTGATAGAATGAGTGTGTCCACATGGAGGTGTGCACACTGAACTGTTAGAATGAGTGTGTCCACATGGAGGTGTGCACACCGAAGTGTTAGAATTTGTCCACATGGAGGTGTGCACACTGAACTGTTAGAATGATTGTGTCCACATGGAGGTGTGCACACTGAACTGTTAGAATGAGTGTGTCCACATGGAGGTGTGCACACTGAACTATTAGAATGCGTGTGTCCCTGTGGAGATGTGCACACTGAACTGTTATAATGAGTGTGTCCACATGGAGGTGTGCACACTGAACTGTTAGAATGAGTGTGTCCAAATGGATTTGTGCACACTTAACTGTTAGAATGAGTGTGTCCACATGGAGGTGTGCACACTGAACTGTTAGAATGAGTGTGTCCACATGGAGGTGTGCACACTGAACTGTTAGAATGAGTGTGTCCACATGGAAGTGTGCACACTGAACTGTTAGAATTAGTGTATCCCTGTGGAGATGTGCACACTGAACTGTTAGAATGAGTGTGTCCACCTGGCGGTGTGCACACTGAACTGTTAGAATGAGTGTGTCCACATGGAGGTGTGCACACCGAAGTGTTAGAATTTGTCCACATGGAGGTGTGCACACTGAACTGTTAGAATGATTGTGTCCACATGGAGGTGTGCACACTGAACTGATAGAATGAGTGTGTCCACATGGAGGTGTGCACACTGAACTGTTAGAATGAGTGTGTCCACATGGAGGTGTGCACACCGAAGTGTTAGAATTTGTCCACATGGAGGTGTGCACACTGAACTGTTAGAATGATTGTGTCCACATGGAGGTGTGCACACTGAACTGTTAGAATGAGTGTGTCCACATGGAGGTGTGCACACTGAACTATTAGAATGCGTGTGTCCCTGTGGAGATGTGCACACTGAACTGTTATAATGAGTGTGTCCACATGGAGGTGTGCACACTGAACTGTTAGAATGAGTGTGTCCAAATGGATTTGTGCACACTTAACTGTTAGAATGAGTGTGTCCACATGGAGGTGTGCACACTGAACTGTTAGAATGAGTGTGTCCACATGGAGGTGTGCACACTGAACTGTTAGAATGAGTGTGTCCACATGGAAGTGTGCACACTGAACTGTTAGAATTAGTGTATCCCTGTGGAGATGTGCACACTGAACTGTTAGAATGAGTGTGTCCACCTGGCGGTGTGCACACTGAACTGTTAGAATGAGTGTGTCCACATGGAGGTGTGCACACTGAACTGTTAGAATGAGTGTGTCCACATGGAGGTGTGCACACTGAACTGTTAGAATGAGTGTGCCCACATGGAGGTGTGGACACTGAACTGTTAGAATGAGTGTGTCCACATGGAGGTGTGCACACTGAACTGTTAGAATTTGTCCACATGGAGGTGTGCACACTGAACTGTTAGAATGATTGTGTCCACATGGAGGTGTGCACACTGAACTGTTAAAATGTCTGTGCCCACATGGAGGTGTGCACACTGAACTGTTAGAATGAGTGTGTCTACATGGAGGTGTGCACACCGAAGTGTTAGAATTTGTCCACATGGAGGTGTGCACACTGAACTGTTAGAATGATTGTGTCCACATGGAGGTGTGCACACTGAACTGATAGAATGAGTGTGTCCACATGGAGGTGTGCACACTGAACTGTTAGAATGAGTGTGTCCACATGGAGGTGTGCACACTGAACTGTTAGAATGACTGTGCCCACATGGAGGTGTACACACTGAACTGTTAGAATGAGTGTGTCCCTGTGGAGGTGTGCACACTGAACTGTTAGAATGAGTGTGTACATATGGAGGTGTCCACACTGAACTGTTAGAATGTGTGTCCACATGGAAGTGTGCACACTGAACTGTTAGAATGAGTGTGCCCACACGGAGGTGTGCACACTAAACTGTTAGAATGAGTGTGTCCACATGGAGGTGTGCACACTGAACTGTTAGAATGAGTGTGCCCACATGGAGTTGTGTACACTGAACTGTTAGAATGATTGTGTCCACATGGAGGTGGGCACACTGAACTGTTAGAATGACTGTGTCCACACGGAGGTGTGCAGACTGAACTGTTAGAATGAGTGTGTCCCTGTGGAGGTGTGCACACTGAACTGTTAGAATGAGTGTGTCCACATGGAGGTGTGCACACTGAACTGTTAGAATGAGTGTGCCCACATGGAGGTGTGCACACGGAACTGTTAGAATGAGTGTATCCCTGTGGAGATGTGCACACTGAACTGTTAGAATGAGTGTGTCCACATGGAGGTGTGCACACTGAACTGTTAGAATGAGTGTGTCCACATGGAAGTGTGCACACTGAACTGTTAGAATTAGTGTATCCCTGTGGAGATGTGCACACTGAACTGTTAGAATGAGTGTGTCCACCTGGAGGTGTGCACACTGAACTGTTAGAATGAGTGTGTCCACATGGAGGTGTGCACACTGAACTGTTGGAATGAGTGTGTCCACATGGAGGTGTGCACACTGAACTGTTAGAATGAGTGTGCCCACATGGAGGTGTGAACACTGTTCTGTTAGAATGAGTATGCCCACATGGTGGTGTGCACATTGAACTGTTAGAATGAGTGTGCCCACATGGAGGTGTGCACACTGAACTGTTAGAATGAGTGTGTCCACATGGAGGTGTGCACACTGAACTGTTAGAATGAGTGTGTCCACATGGGGGTGTGCACACTGAACTGTTAGAATGAGTGTGCCCACATGGAGGTGTGGACACTGAACTGTTAGAATGAGTGTGTCCACATGGAGGTGTGCACACTGAACTGTTAGAATTTGTCCACATGGAGGTGTGCACACTGAACTGTTAGAATGATTGTGTCCACATGGAGGTGTGCACACTGAACTGTTAAAATGTCTGTGCCCACATGGAGGTGTGCACACTGAACTGTTAGAATGAGTGTGTCCACATGGAGGTGTGCACACCAAAGTGTTAGAATTTGTCCACATGGAGGTGTGCACACTGAACTGTTAGAATGATTGTGTCCACATGGAGGTGTGCACACTGAACTGATAGAATGAGTGTGTCCACATGGAGGTGTGCACACTGAACTGTTAGAATGAGTGTGTCCACATGGAGGTGTGCACACTGAACTGTTAGAATGACTGTGCCCACATGGAGGTGTACACACTGAACTGTTAGAATGAGTGTGTCCCTGTGGAGGTGTGCACACTGAACTGTTAGAATGAGTGTGTACATATGGAGGTGTCCACACTGAACTGTTAGAATGTGTGTCCACATGGAAGTGTGCACACTGAACTGTTAGAATGAGTGTGCCCACATGGAGGTGTGCACACTAAACTGTTAGAATGAGTGTGTCCACATGGAGGTGTGCACACTGAACTGTTAGAATGAGTGTGCCCACATGGAGTTGTGTACACTGAACTGTTAGAATGATTGTGTCCACATGGAGATGTGCACACTGAACTGTTAGAATGACTGTGTCCACACGGAGGTGTGCAGACTGAACTGTTAGAATGAGTGTGTCCCTGTGGAGGTGTGCACACTGAACTGTTAGAATGAGTGTGTCCACATGGAGGTGTGCACACTGAACTGTTAGAATGATTGTGTCCACATGGAGGTGTGCACACTGAACTTTTAGAATGAGTGTGCCAACATGGAGGTGTGCACACTGAACTGTTAGAATATGTCCACATGGAGGTGTGCACACTGTACTGTTAGAATGAGTGTATCCACATGGAGGTGTGCACACTGAACTGTTAGAATGAGAGTGCCCACATGGAGGTGTGCACACTGAACTGTTAGAATGAGTGTGCCAACATGGCAGTGTGCACACTGAACTGTTAGAATGAGTGTGTCCACATGGAGGTGTGCACACTGAACTGTTAGAATGTGTCCACATGGAGGTGTGCACACTGAACTGTTAGAATGAGTGTGTCCACATGGAAGTGTGCACACTGAACTGTTAAAATGTCTGTGCCCACATGGAGGTGTCCACACTGAACTTTTGGAATGAGTGTGCCCACAAGGAGGTGTGAACACTGAACTGTTAGAATGAGTGTGTCCACATGGAGGTGTGCACACTGAACTGTTAGAATGAGTGTGTTCACATGGAGGAGTGCACACTGAACTGTTAGAATGAGTGTGTCCACATGAGGGTGTGCACACTGAACTGTTAGAATGACTGTGCCCACATGGAGGTGTGCACACTGAACTGTTAGAATAAGTGTGTCCCTGTAGAAGTGTGCACACTGAACTGTTAGAATGAGTGTGTCCACATGGAGGTGTGCACACTGAACTGTTAGAATGAGTGTGTCCACATGGAGGTGTGCACACTGAACTGTTAGAATGAGTGTGCCCACATGGAGGTGTGCACACTGAACTATTAGAATGAGTGTGTCCACATGGAGGTGTGCACACTGAACTTTTAGAATGAGTGTGCCCACATGGAGGTGTGCACACTGAACTGTTAGAATATGTCCACATGGAGGTGTGCACACTGAACTGTTAGAATGAGTGTGTCCACATGGAAGTGTGCACACTGAACTGTTAGAATGAGAGTGCCCACATGGAGGTGTGCACACTGAACTGTTAGAATGAGTGTGTCCACATGGAGGTGTGCACACTGAACTGTTAGAATGAGTGTGTCCCTGTGGAGGTGTGCACACTGAACTGTTAGAATGAGTGTGTCCATATGGAGATGTGCACACTGAAGAGTTAGAATGAGTGTGTCCACATGGAGGTGTGCACACTGAACTTTTAGAATGAGTGTGCCCACATGGAGGTGTGCACACTGAACTGTTAGAATATGTCCACATGGAGGTGTGCACACTGAACTGTTAGAATGAGTGTGTCCACATGGAAGTGTGCACACTGAACTGTTAGAATGAGTGTGCCCACATGGAGGTGTGCACACTGAATTGTTAGAATGAGTGTGTCCACATGGAGGTGTGCACACTGAACTGTTAGAATGATTGTATCCCTGTGGAGATGTGCACACTGAACTGTTAGAATGAGTGTGTCCACATGGAGGTGTGCACACTGAACTGTTAGAATGAGTGTGCCCACTTGGAGGTGTGCACACTGAACTGTTAGAATATGTCCACATGGAGGTGTGCACACTGAACTGTTAGAATGAGTGTGTCCACATGGAGGTGTGCACACTGAACTGTTAGAATGAGTGTGCCCACATGGAGGTGTGCACACTGAACTGTTAGAATGAGTGTGTCCACATGGAGGTGTGCACACTGAACTGTTAGAATGAGTTTATCCCTGTGGAGGTGTGCTCACTGAACTGTTAGAATGTGTCCACATGGAGGTGTGCACACTGAACTGTTAGAATGAGTGTGTCCACATGGAAGTGTGCACACTGAACTGTTAAAATGTCTGTGCCCACATGGAGGTGTCCACACTGAACTTTTGGAATGAGTGTGCCCACAAGGAGGTGTGAACACTGAACTGTTAGAATGAGTGTGTCCACATGGAGGTGTGCACACTGAACTGTTAGAATGAGTGTGTTCACATGGAGGAGTGCACACTGAACTGTTAGAATGAGTGTGTCCACATGAGGGTGTGCACACTGAACTGTTAGAATGACTGTGCCCACATGGAGGTGTGCACACTGAACTGTTAGAATAAGTGTGTCCCTGTAGAAGTGTGCACACTGAACTGTTAGAATGAGTGTGTCCACATGGAGGTGTGCACACTGAACTGTTAGAATGAGTGTGTCCACATGGAGGTGTGCACACTGAACTGTTAGAATGAGTGTGCCCACATGGAGGTGTGCACACTGAACTATTAGAATGAGTGTGTCCACATGGAGGTGTGCACACTGAACTTTTAGAATGAGTGTGCCCACATGGAGGTGTGCACACTGAACTGTTAGAATATGTCCACATGGAGGTGTGCACACTGAACTGTTAGAATGAGTGTGTCCACATGGAAGTGTGCACACTGAACTGTTAGAATGAGAGTGCCCACATGGAGGTGTGCACACTGAACTGTTAGAATGAGTGTGTCCACATGGAGGTGTGCACACTGAACTGTTAGAATGAGTGTGTCCCTGTGGAGGTGTGCACACTGAACTGTTAGAATGAGTGTGTCCACATGGAGATGTGCACACTGAAGAGTTAGAATGAGTGTGTCCACATGGAGGTGTGCACACTGAACTTTTAGAATGAGTGTGCCCACATGGAGGTGTGCACACTGAACTGTTAGAATATGTCCACATGGAGGTGTGCACACTGAACTGTTAGAATGAGTGTGTCCACATGGAAGTGTGCACACTGAACTGTTAGAATGAGTGTGCCCACATGGAGGTGTGCACACTGAATTGTTAGAATGAGTGTGTCCACATGGAGGTGTGCACACTGAACTGTTAGAATGATTGTATCCCTGTGGAGATGTGCACACTGAACTGTTAGAATGAGTGTGTCCACATGGAGGTGTGCACACTGAACTGTTAGAATGAGTGTGCCCACTTGGAGGTGTGCACACTGAACTGTTAGAATATGTCCACATGGAGGTGTGCACACTGAACTGTTAGAATGAGTGTGTCCACATGGAGGTGTGCACACTGAACTGTTAGAATGAGTGTGCCCACATGGAGGTGTGCACACTGAACTGTTAGAATGAGTGTGTCCACATGGAGGTGTGCACACTGAACTGTTAGAATGAGTTTATCCCTGTGGAGGTGTGCTCACTGAACTGTTATAATGAGTGTGCCCACATGGAGGTTTGCACACTGTTCTGTTACAATGAGTGTGTCCACATGGAGGTGTGCACACTGAACTGTTAGAATGAGTGTGTCCACATGGAGGTGTGCACACTGAACTATTAGAATGAGTGTGCCCACATGGAGGTGTGCACACTGTTCTGTTAGAATGAGTATGCCCACATGGAGGTGTGCACATTGAACTGTTAGAATGAGTGTGCCCACTCGGAGGTGTGCACACTGAACTGTTAGAACGAGTGTGTCCACATGGAGGTGTGCACACTGAACTGTTAGAATGAGAGTGCCCACATGGAGGTGTGCACACTGAACTGTTAGAATGAGTGTGTCCACATGGAGGTGTGCACACTGAACTGTTAGAATGTGTCCACATGGAGGTGTGCACACTGAACTGTTAGAATGAGTGTGTCCACATGGAAGTGTGCACACTGAACTGTTAAAATGTCTGTGCCCACATGGAGGTGTCCACACTGAACTTTTAGAATGAGTGTGCCCACAAGGAGGTGTGAACACTGAACTGTTAGAATGAGTGTGTCCACATGGAGGTGTGCACACTGAACTGTTAGAATGAGTCTGTTCACATGGAGGAGTGCACACTGAACTGTTAGAATGAGTGTGTCCACATGAGGGTGTGCACACTGAACTGTTAGAATGACTGTGCCCACATGGAGGTGTGCACACTGAACTGTTAGAATAAGTGTGTCCCTGTAGAAGTGTGCACACTGAACTGTTAGAATGAGTGTGTCCACATGGAGGTGTGAAAACTGAACTGTTAGAATGAGTGTGTCCACATGGAGGTGTGCACACTGAACTGTTAAAATGATTGTGCCCACATGGAGGTGTGCACACTGAACTATTAGAATGAGTGTGTCCACATGGAGGTGTGCACACTGAACTTTTAGAATGAGTGTGCCCACATGGAGGTGTGCACACTGAACTGTTAGAATATGTCCACATGGAGGTGTGCACACTGAACTGTTAGAATGAGTGTGTCCACATGGAAGTGTGCACACTGAACTGTTAGAATGAGAGTGCCCACATGGAGGTGTGCACACTGAACTGTTAGAATGAGTGTGTCCACATGGAGGTGTGCACACTGAACTGTTAGAATGAGTGTGTCCCTGTGGAGGTGTGCACACTGAACTGTTAGAATGAGTGTGTCCACATGGAGATGTGCACACTGAAGAGTTGGAATGAGTGTGTCCACATGGAGGTGTGCACACTGAACTTTTAGAATGAGTGTGCCCACATGGAGGTGTGCACACTGAACTGTTAGAATATGTCCACATGGAGGTGTGCACACTGAACTGTTAGAATGAGTGTGTCCACATGGAAGTGTGCACACTGAACTGTTAGAATGAGTGTGCCCACATGGAGGTGTGCACACTGAACTGTTAGAATGAGTGTGTCCACATGGAGGTGTGCACACTGAACTGTTAGAATGATTGTATCCCTGTGGAGATGTGCACACTGAACTGTTAGAATGAGTGTGTCCACATGGAGGTGTGCACACTGAACTGTTAGAATGAGTGTGTCCACATGGAGGTGTGCACACTGAACTGTTAGAATGAGTGTGTCCACATGGAGGTGTGCACACTGAACTATTAGAATGCGTGTGTCCCTGTGGAGATGTGCACACTGAACTGTTATAATGAGTGTGTCCACATGGAGGTGTGCACACTGAACTGTTAGAATGAGTGTGTCCACCTGGATTTGTGCACACTTAACTGTTAGAATGAGTGTGTCCACATGGAGGTGTGCACACTGAACTGTTAGAATGAGTGTGTCCACATGGAGGTGTGCACACTGAACTGTTAGAATGAGTGTGTCCACATGGAAGTGTGCACACTGAACTGTTAGAATTAGTGTATCCCTGTGGAGATGTGCACACTGAACTGTTAGAATGAGTGTGTCCACCTGGAGGTGTGCACACTGAACTGTTAGAATGAGTGTGTCCACATGGAGGTGTGCACACTGAACTGTTAGAATGAGTGTGTCCACATGGAGGTGTGCACACTGAACTGTTAGAATGAGTGTGCCCACATGGAGGTGTGAACACTGTTCTGTTAGAATGAGTATGCCCACATGGTGGTGTGCACATTGAACTGTTAGAATGAGTGTGCCCACATGGAGGTGTGCACACTGAACTGTTAGAATGAGTGTGTCCACATGGAGGTGTGCACACTGAACTGTTAGAATGAGTGTGTCCACATGGAGGTGTGCACACTGAACTGTTAGAATGAGTGTGCCCACATGGAGGTGTGGACACTGAACTGTTAGAATGAGTGTGTCCACATGGAGGTGTGCACACTGAACTGTTAGAATTTGTCCACATGGAGGTGTGCACACTGAACTGTTAGAATGATTGTGTCCACATGGAGGTGTGCACACTGAACTGTTAAAATGTCTGTGCCCACATGGAGGTGTGCACACTGAACTGTTAGAATGAGTGTGTCTACATGGAGGTGTGCACACCGAAGTGTTAGAATTTGTCCACATGGAGGTGTGCACACTGAACTGTTAGAATGATTGTGTCCACATGGAGGTGTGCACACTGAACTGATAGAATGAGTGTGTCCACATGGAGGTGTGCACACTGAACTGTTAGAATGAGTGTGTCCACATGGAGGTGTGCACACTGAACTGTTAGAATGACTGTGCCCACATGGAGGTGTACACACTGAACTGTTAGAATGAGTGTGTCCCTGTGGAGGTGTGCACACTGAACTGTTAGAATGAGTGTGTACATATGGAGGTGTCCACACTGAACTGTTAGAATGTGTGTCCACATGGAAGTGTGCACACTGAACTGTTAGAATGAGTGTGCCCACACGGAGGTGTGCACACTAAACTGTTAGAATGAGTGTGTCCACATGGAGGTGTGCACACTGAACTGTTAGAATGAGTGTGCCCACATGGAGTTGTGTACACTGAACTGTTAGAATGATTGTGTCCACATGGAGGTGGGCACACTGAACTGTTAGAATGACTGTGTCCACACGGAGGTGTGCAGACTGAACTGTTAGAATGAGTGTGTCCCTGTGGAGGTGTGCACACTGAACTGTTAGAATGAGTGTGTCCACATGGAGGTGTGCACACTGAACTGTTAGAATGAGTGTGCCCACATGGAGGTGTGCACACTGAACTGTTAGAATGAGTGTATCCCTGTGGAGATGTGCACACTGAACTGTTAGAATGAGTGTGTCCACATGGAGGTGTGCACACTGAACTGTTAGAATGAGTGTGTCCACATGGAAGTGTGCACACTGAACTGTTAGAATTAGTGTATCCCTGTGGAGATGTGCACACTGAACTGTTAGAATGAGTGTGTCCACCTGGAGGTGTGCACACTGAACTGTTAGAATGAGTGTGTCCACATGGAGGTGTGCACACTGAACTGTTGGAATGAGTGTGTCCACATGGAGGTGTGCACACTGAACTGTTAGAATGAGTGTGCCCACATGGAGGTGTGAACACTGTTCTGTTAGAATGAGTATGCCCACATGGTGGTGTGCACATTGAACTGTTAGAATGAGTGTGCCCACATGGAGGTGTGCACACTGAACTGTTAGAATGAGTGTGTCCACATGGAGGTGTGCACACTGAACTGTTAGAATGAGTGTGTCCACATGGAGGTGTGCACACTGAACTGTTAGAATGAGTGTGCCCACATGGAGGTGTGGACACTGAACTGTTAGAATGAGTGTGTCCACATGGAGGTGTGCACACTGAACTGTTAGAATTTGTCCACATGGAGGTGTGCACACTGAACTGTTAGAATGATTGTGTCCACATGGAGGTGTGCACACTGAACTGTTAAAATGTCTGTGCCCACATGGAGGTGTGCACACTGAACTGTTAGAATGAGTGTGTCCACATGGAGGTGTGCACACCGAAGTGTTAGAATTTGTCCACATGGAGGTGTGCACACTGAACTGTTAGAATGATTGTGTCCACATGGAGGTGTGCACACTGAACTGATAGAATGAGTGTGTCCACATGGAGGTGTGCACACTGAACTGTTAGAATGAGTGTGTCCACATGGAGGTGTGCACACTGAACTGTTAGAATGACTGTGCCCACATGGAGGTGTACACACTGAACTGTTAGAATGAGTGTGTCCCTGTGGAGGTGTGCACACTGAACTGTTAGAATGAGTGTGTACATATGGAGGTGTCCACACTGAACTGTTAGAATGTGTGTCCACATGGAAGTGTGCACACTGAACTGTTAGAATGAGTGTGCCCACATGGAGGTGTGCACACTAAACTGTTAGAATGAGTGTGTCCACATGGAGGTGTGCACACTGAACTGTTAGAATGAGTGTGCCTACATGGAGTTGTGTACACTGAACTGTTAGAATGATTGTGTCCACATGGAGATGTGCACACTGAACTGTTAGAATGACTGTGTCCACACGGAGGTGTGCAGACTGAACTGTTAGAATGAGTGTGTCCCTGTGGAGGTGTGCACACTGAACTGTTAGAATGAGTGTGTCCACATGGAGGTGTGCACACTGAACTGTTAGAATGATTGTGTCCACATGGAGGTGTGCACACTGAACTTTTAGAATGAGTGTGCCAACATGGAGGTGTGCACACTGAACTGTTAGAATATGTCCACATGGAGGTGTGCACACTGTACTGTTAGAATGAGTGTATCCACATGGAGGTGTGCACACTGAACTGTTAGAATGAGTGTGTCCACATGGAGTTGTGTACACTGAACTGTTAGATTGAGTCTGTCCACATGTAGGTGTGCACACTGAACTGTTAGAATTAGTGTATCCCTGTGGAGTTGTGCACACTGAACTGTTAGAATGAGTGTGCCCACATGGAGGTGTGCACACTGAACTGTTAGAACGAGTGTGTCCACATGGAGGTGTGCACACTGAACTGTTAGAATGAGAGTGCCCACATGGAGGTGTGCACACTGAACTGTTAGAATGAGTGTGCCAACATGGCAGTGTGCACACTGAACTGTTAGAATGAGTGTGTCCACATGGAGGTGTGCACACTGAACTGTTAGAATGTGTCCACATGGAGGTGTGCACACTGAACTGTTAGAATGAGTGTGTCCACAGGGAAGTGTGCACACTGAACTGTTAAAATGTCTGTGCCCACATGGAGGTGTCCACACTGAACTTTTGGAATGAGTGTGCCCACAAGGAGGTGTGAACACTGAACTGTTAGAATGAGTGTGTCCACATGGAGGTGTGCACACTGAACTGTTAGAATGAGTGTGTTCACATGGAGGAGTGCACACTGAACTGTTAGAATGAGTGTGTCCACATGAGGGTGTGCACACTGAACTGTTAGAATGACTGTGCCCACATGGAGGTGTGCACACTGAACTGTTAGAATAAGTGTGTCCCTGTAGAAGTGTGCACACTGAACTGTTAGAATGAGTGTGTCCACATGGAGGTGTGCACACTGAACTGTTAGAATGAGTGTGTCCACATGGAGGTGTGCACACTGAACTGTTAGAATGAGTGTGCCCACATGGAGGTGTGCACACTGAACTATTAGAATGAGTGTGTCCACATGGAGGTGTGCACACTGAACTTTTAGAATGAGTGTGCCCACATGGAGGTGTGCACACTGAACTGTTAGAATATGTCCACATGGAGGTGTGCACACTGAACTGTTAGAATGAGTGTGTCCACATGGAAGTGTGCACACTGAACTGTTAGAATGAGAGTGCCCACATGGAGGTGTGCACACTGAACTGTTAGAATGAGTGTGTCCACATGGAGGTGTGCACACTGAACTGTTAGAATGAGTGTGTCCCTGTGGAGGTGTGCACACTGAACTGTTAGAATGAGTGTGTCCACATGGAGATGTGCACACTGAAGAGTTAGAATGAGTGTGTCCACATGGAGGTGTGCACACTGAACTTTTAGAATGAGTGTGCCCACATGGAGGTGTGCACACTGAACTGTTAGAATATGTCCACATGGAGGTGTGCACACTGAACTGTTAGAATGAGTGTGTCCACATGGAAGTGTGCACACTGAACTGTTAGAATGAGTGTGCCCACATGGAGGTGTGCACACTGAATTGTTAGAATGAGTGTGTCCACATGGAGGTGTGCACACTGAACTGTTAGAATGATTGTATCCCTGTGGAGATGTGCACACTGAACTGTTAGAATGAGTGTGTCCACATGGAGGTGTGCACACTGAACTGTTAGAATGAGTGTGCCCACTTGGAGGTGTGCACACTGAACTGTTAGAATATGTCCACATGGAGGTGTGCACACTGAACTGTTAGAATGAGTGTGTCCACATGGAAGTGTGCACACTGAACTGTTAGAATGAGAGTGCCCACATGGAGGTGTGCACACTGAACTGTTAGAATGAGTGTGTCCACATGGAGGTGTGCACACTGAACTGTTATAATGAGTGTGTCCCTGTGGAGGTGTGCACACTGAATTGTTAGAATGAGTGTGTCCACATGGAGATGTGCACACTGAAGAGTTAGAATGAGTGTGTCCACATGGAGGTGTGCACACTGAACTTTTAGAATGAGTGTGCCCACATGGAGGTGTGCACACTGAACTGTTAGAATATGTCCACATGGAGGTGTGCACACTGAACTGTTAGAATGAGTGTGTCCACATGGAAGTGTGCACACTGAACTGTTAGAATGAGTGTGCCCACATGGAGGTGTGCACACTGAATTGTTAGAATGAGTGTGTCCACATGGAGGTGTGCACACTGAACTGTTAGAATGATTGTATCCCTGTGGAGATGTGCACACTGAACTGTTAGAATGAGTGTGTCCACATGGAGGTGTGCACACTGAACTGTTAGAATGAGTGTGCCCACTTGGAGGTGTGCACACTGAACTGTTAGAATATGTCCACATGGAGGTGTGCACACTGAACTGTTAGAATGAGTGTGTCCACATGGAGGTGTGCACACTGAACTGTTAGAATGAGTGTGCCCACATGGAGGTGTGCACACTGAACTGTTAGAATGAGTGTGTCCACATGGAGGTGTGCACACTGAACTGTTAGAATGAGTTTATCCCTGTGGAGGTGTGCTCACTGAACTGTTATAATGAGTGTGCCCACATGGAGGTTTGCACACTGTTCTGTTACAATGAGTGTGTCCACATGGAGGTGTGCACACTGAATTGTTAGAATGAGTGTGTCCACATGGAGGTGTGCACACTGAACTGTTAGAATGATTGTATCCCTGTGGAGATGTGCACACTGAACTGTTAGAATGAGTGTGTCCACATGGAGGTGTGCACACTGAACTGTTAGAATGAGTGTGCCCACTTGGAGGTGTGCACACTGAACTGTTAGAATATGTCCACATGGAGGTGTGCACACTGAACTGTTAGAATGAGTGTGTCCACATGGAAGTGTGCACACTGAACTGTTAGAATGAGAGTGCCCACATGGAGGTGTGCACACTGAACTGTTAGAATGAGTGTGTCCACATGGAGGTGTGCACACTGAACTGTTAGAATGAGTGTGTCCCTGTGGAGGTGTGCACACTGAACTGTTAGAATGAGTGTGTCCACATGGAGATGTGCACACTGAAGAGTTAGAATGAGTGTGTCCACATGGAGGTGTGCACACTGAACTTTTAGAATGAGTGTGCCCACATGGAGGTGTGCACACTGAACTGTTAGAATATGTCCACATGGAGGTGTGCACACTGAACTGTTAGAATGAGTGTGTCCACATGGAAGTGTGCACACTGAACTGTTAGAATGAGTGTGCCCACATGGAGGTGTGCACACTGAATTGTTAGAATGAGTGTGTCCACATGGAGGTGTGCACACTGAACTGTTAGAATGATTGTATCCCTGTGGAGATGTGCACACTGAACTGTTAGAATGAGTGTGTCCACATGGAGGTGTGCACACTGAACTGTTAGAATGAGTGTGCCCACTTGGAGGTGTGCACACTGAACTGTTAGAATATGTCCACATGGAGGTGTGCACACTGAACTGTTAGAATGAGTGTGTCCACATGGAGGTGTGCACACTGAACTGTTAGAATGAGTGTGCCCACATGGAGGTGTGCACACTGAACTGTTAGAATGAGTGTGTCCACATGGAGGTGTGCACACTGAACTGTTAGAATGAGTTTATCCCTGTGGAGGTGTGCTCACTGAACTGTTATAATGAGTGTGCCCACATGGAGGTTTGCACACTGTTCTGTTACAATGAGTGTGTCCACATGGAGGTGTGCACACTGAACTGTTAGAATGAGTGTGTCCACATGGAGGTGTGCACACTGAACTATTAGAATGAGTGTGCCCACATGGAGGTGTGCACACTGTTCTGTTAGAATGAGTATGCCCACATGGAGGTGTGCACATTGAACTGTTAGAATGAGTGTGCCCACTCGGAGGTGTGCACACTGAACTGTTAGAACGAGTGTGTCCACATGGAGGTGTGCACACTGAACTGTTAGAATGAGAGTGCCCACATGAAGGTGTGCACACTGAACTGTTAGAATGAGTGTGTCCACATGGAAGTGTGCACACTGAACTGTTAAAATGTCTGTGCCCACATGGAGGTGTCCACACTGAACTTTTAGAATGAGTGTGCCCACAAGGAGGTGTGAACACTGAACTGTTAGAATGAGTGTGTCCACATGGAGGTGTGCACACTGAACTGTTAGAATGAGTGTGTTCACATGGAGGAGTGCACACTGAACTGTTAGAATGAGTGTGTCCACATGAGGGTGTGCACACTGAACTGTTAGAATGACTGTGCCCACATGGAGGTGTGCACACTGAACTGTTAGAATAAGTGTGTCCCTGTAGAAGTGTGCACACTGAACTGTTAGAATGAGTGTGTCCACATGGAGGTGTGAAAACTGAACTGTTAGAATGAGTGTGTCCACATGGAGGTGTGCACACTGAACTGTTAAAATGATTGTGCCCACATGGAGGTGTGCACACTGAACTATTAGAATGAGTGTGTCCACATGGAGGTGTGCACACTGAACTTTTAGAATGAGTGTGCCCACATGGAGGTGTGCACACTGAACTGTTAGAATATGTCCACATGGAGGTGTGCACACTGAACTGTTAGAATGAGTGTGTCCACATGGAGGTGTGCACACTGAACTGTTAGAATGAGTGTGTCCCTGTGGAGGTGTGCACACTGAACTGTTAGAATGAGTGTGTCCACATGGAGATGTGCACACTGAAGAGTTAGAATGAGTGTGTCCACATGGAGGTGTGCACACTGAACTTTTAGAATGAGTGTGCCCACATGGAGGTGTGCACACTGAACTGTTAGAATATGTCCACATGGAGGTGTGCACACTGAACTGTTAGAATGAGTGTGTCCACATGGAAGTGTGCACACTGAACTGTTAGAATGAGTGTGCCCACATGGAGGTGTGCACACTGAACTGTTAGAATGAGTGTGTCCACATGGAGGTGTGCACACTGAACTGTTAGAATGATTGTATCCCTGTGGAGATGTGCACACTGAACTGTTAGAATGAGTGTGTCCACATGGAGGTGTGCACACTGAACTGTTAGAATGAGTGTGTCCACATGGAGGTGTGCACACTGAACTGTTAGAATGAGTGTGTCCACATGGAGGTGTGCACACTGAACTATTAGAATGCGTGTGTCCCTGTGGAGATGTGCACACTGAACTGTTATAATGAGTGTGTCCACATGGAGGTGTGCACACTGAACTGTTAGAATGAGTGTGTCCACCTGGATTTGTGCACACTTAACTGTTATAATGAGTGTGTCCACATGG
This sequence comes from Peromyscus eremicus, assembly GCF_949786415.1. Taxonomy (NCBI): domain Eukaryota; kingdom Metazoa; phylum Chordata; class Mammalia; order Rodentia; family Cricetidae; genus Peromyscus; species Peromyscus eremicus. The sequence goes on along the minus strand of NW_026734920.1, from coordinate 175,479 downwards.
AGGTGTGCACACTGAACTGTTAGAATGAGTGTATCCACATGGAGGTGTGCACACTGAACTGTTAGAATGAGTGTGTCCACATGGAAGTGTGCACACTGAACTGTTAGAATTAGTGTATCCCTGTGGAGATGTGCACACTGAACTGTTAGAATGAGTGTGTCCACCTGGAGGTGTGCACACTGAACTGTTAGAATGAGTGTGTCCACATGGAGGTGTGCACACTGAACTGTTAGAATGAGTGTGTCCACATGGAGGTGTGCACACTGAACTGTTAGAATGAGTGTGCCCACATGGAGGTGTGAACACTGTTCTGTTAGAATGAGTATGCCCACATGGTGGTGTGCACATTGAACTGTTAGAATGAGTGTGCCCACATGGAGGTGTGCACACTGAACTGTTAGAATGAGTGTGTCCACATGGAGGTGTGCACACTGAACTGTTAGAATGAGTGTGTCCACATGGAGGTGTGCACACTGAACTGTTAGAATGAGTGTGCCCACATGGAGGTGTGGACACTGAACTGTTAGAATGAGTGTGTCCACATGGAGGTGTGCACACTGAACTGTTAGAATTTGTCCACATGGAGGTGTGCACACTGAACTGTTAGAATGATTGTGTCCACATGGAGGTGTGCACACTGAACTGTTAAAATGTCTGTGCCCACATGGAGGTGTGCACACTGAACTGTTAGAATGAGTGTGTCTACATGGAGGTGTGCACACCGAAGTGTTAGAATTTGTCCACATGGAGGTGTGCACACTGAACTGTTAGAATGATTGTGTCCACATGGAGGTGTGCACACTGAACTGATAGAATGAGTGTGTCCACATGGAGGTGTGCACACTGAACTGTTAGAATGAGTGTGTCCACATGGAGGTGTGCACACTGAACTGTTAGAATGACTGTGCCCACATGGAGGTGTACACACTGAACTGTTAGAATGAGTGTGTCCCTGTGGAGTTGTGCACACTGAACTGTTAGAATGAGTGTTTACATATGGAGGTGTCCACACTGAACTGTTAGAATGTGTGTCCACATGGAAGTGTGCACACTGAACTGTTAGAATGAGAGTGCCCACACGGAGGTGTGCACACTAAACTGTTAGAATGAGTGTGTCCACATGGAGGTGTGCACACTGAACTGTTAGAATGAGTGTGCCCACATGGAGTTGTGTACACTGAACTGTTAGAATGATTGTGTCCACATGGAGGTGGGCACACTGAACTGTTAGAATGACTGTGTCCACACGGAGGTGTGCAGACTGAACTGTTAGAATGAGTGTGTCCCTGTGGAGGTGTGCACACTGAACTGTTAGAATGAGTGTGTCCACATGGAGGTGTGCACACTGAACTGTTAGAATGAGTGTGCCCACATGGAGGTGTGCACACTGAACTGTTAGAATGAGTGTATCCCTGTGGAGATGTGCACACTGAACTGTTAGAATGAGTGTGTCCACATGGAGGTGTGCACACTGAACTGTTAGAATGAGTGTGTCCACATGGAAGTGTGCACACTGAACTGTTAGAATTAGTGTATCCCTGTGGAGATGTGCACACTGAACTGTTAGAATGAGTGTGTCCACCTGGAGGTGTGCACACTGAACTGTTAGAATGAGTGTGTCCACATGGAGGTGTGCACACTGAACTGTTGGAATGAGTGTGTCCACATGGAGGTGTGCACACTGAACTGTTAGAATGAGTGTGCCCACATGGAGGTGTGAACACTGTTCTGTTAGAATGAGTATGCCCACATGGTGGTGTGCACATTGAACTGTTAGAATGAGTGTGCCCACATGGAGGTGTGCACACTGAACTGTTAGAATGAGTGTGTCCACATGGAGGTGTGCACACTGAACTGTTAGAATGAGTGTGTCCACATGGAGGTGTGCACACTGAACTGTTAGAATGAGTGTGCCCACATGGAGGTGTGGACACTGAACTGTTAGAATGAGTGTGTCCACATGGAGGTGTGCACACTGAACTGTTAGAATTTGTCCACATGGAGGTGTGCACACTGAACTGTTAGAATGATTGTGTCCACATGGAGGTGTGCACACTGAACTGTTAAAATGTCTGTGCCCACATGGAGGTGTGCACACTGAACTGTTAGAATGAGTGTGTCCACATGGAGGTGTGCACACCGAAGTGTTAGAATTTGTCCACATGGAGGTGTGCACACTGAACTGTTAGAATGATTGTGTCCACATGGAGGTGTGCACACTGAACTAATAGAATGAGTGTGTGCACATGGAGGTGTGCACACTGAACTGTTAGAATGAGTGTGTCCACATGGAGGTGTGCACACTGAACTGTTAGAATGACTGTGCCCACATGGAGGTGTACACACTGAACTGTTAGAATGAGTGTGTCCCTGTGGAGGTGTGCACACTGAACTGTTAGAATGAGTGTGTACATATGGAGGTGTCCACACTGAACTGTTAGAATGTGTGTCCACATGGAAGTGTGCACACTGAACTGTTAGAATGAGTGTGCCCACATGGAGGTGTGCACACTAAACTGTTAGAATGAGTGTGTCCACATGGAGGTGTGCACACTGAACTGTTAGAATGAGTGTGCCCACATGGAGTTGTGTACACTGAACTGTTAGAATGATTGTGTCCACATGGAGATGTGCACACTGAACTGTTAGAATGACTGTGTCCACACGGAGGTGTGCAGACTGAACTGTTAGAATGAGTGTGTCCCTGTGGAGGTGTGCACACTGAACTGTTAGAATGAGTGTGTCCACATGGAGGTGTGCACACTGAACTGTTAGAATGATTGTGTCCACATGGAGGTGTGCACACTGAACTTTTAGAATGAGTGTGCCAACATGGAGGTGTGCACACTGAACTGTTAGAATATGTCCACATGGAGGTGTGCACACTGTACTGTTAGAATGAGTGTATCCACATGGAGGTGTGCACACTGAACTGTTAGAATGAGTGTGTCCACATGGAGTTGTGTACACTGAACTGTTAGATTGAGTCTGTCCACATGTAGGTGTGCACACTGAACTGTTAGAATTAGTGTATCCCTGTGGAGATGTGCACACTGAACTGTTAGAATGAGTGTGCCCACATGGAGGTGTGCACACTGAACTGTTAGAACGAGTGTGTCCACATGGAGGTGTGCACACTGAACTGTTAGAATGAGAGTGCCCACATGGAGGTGTGCACACTGAACTGTTAGAATGAGTGTGCCAACATGGCAGTGTGCACACTGAACTGTTAGAATGAGTGTGTCCACATGGAGGTGTGCACACTGAACTGTTAGAATGTGTCCACATGGAGGTGTGCACACTGAACTGTTAGAATGAGTGTGTCCACATGGAAGTGTGCACACTGAACTGTTAAAATGTCTGTGCCCACATGGAGGTGTCCACACTGAACTTTTGGAATGAGTGTGCCCACAAGGAGGTGTGAACACTGAACTGTTAGAATGAGTGTGTCCACATGGAGGTGTGCACACTGAACTGTTAGAATGAGTGTGTTCACATGGAGGAGTGCACACTGAACTGTTAGAATGAGTGTGTCCACATGAGGGTGTGCACACTGAACTGTTAGAATGACTGTGCCCACATGGAGGTGTGCACACTGAACTGTTAGAATAAGTGTGTCCCTGTAGAAGTGTGCACACTGAACTGTTAGAATGAGTGTGTCCACATGGAGGTGTGCACACTGAACTGTTAGAATGAGTGTGTCCACATGGAGGTGTGCACACTGAACTGTTAGAATGAGTGTGCCCACATGGAGGTGTGCACACTGAACTATTAGAATGAGTGTGTCCACATGGAGGTGTGCACACTGAACTTTTAGAATGAGTGTGCCCACATGGAGGTGTGCACACTGAACTGTTAGAATATGTCCACATGGAGGTGTGCACACTGAACTGTTAGAATGAGTGTGTCCACATGGAAGTGTGCACACTGAACTGTTAGAATGAGAGTGCCCACATGGAGGTGTGCACACTGAACTGTTAGAATGAGTGTGTCCACATGGAGGTGTGCACACTGAACTGTTAGAATGAGTGTGTCCCTGTGGAGGTGTGCACACTGAACTGTTAGAATGAGTGTGTCCACATGGAGATGTGCACACTGAAGAGTTAGAATGAGTGTGTCCACATGGAGGTGTGCACACTGAACTTTTAGAATGAGTGTGCCCACATGGAGGTGTGCACACTGAACTGTTAGAATATGTCCACATGGAGGTGTGCACACTGAACTGTTAGAATGAGTGTGTCCACATGGAAGTGTGCACACTGAACTGTTAGAATGAGTGTGCCCACATGGAGGTGTGCACACTGAATTGTTAGAATGAGTGTGTCCACATGGAGGTGTGCACACTGAACTGTTAGAATGATTGTATCCCTGTGGAGATGTGCACACTGAACTGTTAGAATGAGTGTGTCCACATGGAGGTGTGCACACTGAACTGTTAGAATGAGTGTGCCCACTTGGAGGTGTGCACACTGAACTGTTAGAATATGTCGACATGGAGGTGTGCACACTGAACTGTTAGAATGAGTGTGTCCACATGGAGGTGTGCACACTGAACTGTTAGAATGAGTGTGCCCACATGGAGGTGTGCACACTGAACTGTTAGAATGAGTGTGTCCACATGGAGGTGTGCACACTGAACTGTTAGAATGAGTTTATCCCTGTGGAGGTGTGCTCACTGAACTGTTATAATGAGTGTGCCCACATGGAGGTTTGCACACTGTTCTGTTACAATGAGTGTGTCCACATGGAGGTGTGCACACTGAACTGTTAGAATGAGTGTGTCCACATGGAGGTGTGCACACTGAACTATTAGAATGAGTGTGCCCACATGGAGGTGTGCACACTGTTCTGTTAGAATGAGTATGCCCACATGGAGGTGTGCACATTGAACTGTTAGAATGAGTGTGCCCACTCGGAGGTGTGCACACTGAACTGTTAGAACGAGTGTGTCCACATGGAGGTGTGCACACTGAACTGTTAGAATGAGAGTGCCCACATGGAGGTGTGCACACTGAACTGTTAGAATGAGTGTGTCCACATGGAGGTGTGCACACTGAACTGTTAGAATGTGTCCACATGGAGGTGTGCACACTGAACTGTTAGAATGAGTGTGTCCACATGGAAGTGTGCACACTGAACTGTTAAAATGTCTGTGCCCACATGGAGGTGTCCACACTGAACTTTTAGAATGAGTGTGCCCACAAGGAGGTGTGAACACTGAACTGTTAGAATGAGTGTGTCCACATGGAGGTGTGCACACTGAACTGTTAGAATGAGTGTGTTCACATGGAGGAGTGCACACTGAACTGTTAGAATGAGTGTGTCCACATGAGGGTGTGCACACTGAACTGTTAGAATGACTGTGCCCACATGGAGGTGTGCACACTGAACTGTTAGAATAAGTGTGTCCCTGTAGAAGTGTGCACACTGAACTGTTAGAATGAGTGTGTCCACATGGAGGTGTGAAAACTGAACTGTTAGAATGAGTGTGTCCACATGGAGGTGTGCACACTGAACTGTTAAAATGATTGTGCCCACATGGAGGTGTGCACACTGAACTATTAGAATGAGTGTGTCCACATGGAGGTGTGCACACTGAACTTTTAGAATGAGTGTGCCCACATGGAGGTGTGCACACTGAACTGTTAGAATATGTCCACATGGAGGTGTGCACACTGAACTGTAAGAATGAGTGTGTCCACATGGAAGTGTGCACACTGAACTGTTAGAATGAGAGTGCCCACATGGAGGTGTGCACACTGAACTGTTAGAATGAGTGTGTCCACATGGAGGTGTGCACAATGAACTGTTAGAATGAGTGTGTCCCTGTGGAGGTGTGCACACTGAACTGTTAGAATGAGTGTGTCCACATGGAGATGTGCACACTGAAGAGTTAGAATGAGTGTGTCCATATGGAGGTGTGCACACTGAACTTTTAGAATGAGTGTGCCCACATGGAGGTGTGCACACTGAACTGTTAGAATATGTCCACATGGAGGTGTGCACACTGAACTGTTAGAATGAGTGTGTCCACATGGAAGTGTGCACACTGAACTGTTAGAATGAGTGTGCCCACATGGAGGTGTGCACACTGAACTGTTAGAATGAGTGTGTCCACATGGAGGTGTGCACACTGAACTGTTAGAATGATTGTATCCCTGTGGAGATGTGCACACTGAACTGTTAGAATGAGTGTGTCCACATGGAGGTGTGCACACTGAACTGTTAGAATGAGTGTGTCCACATGGAGGTGTGCACACTGAACTGTTAGAATGAGTGTGTCCACATGGAGGTGTGCACACTGAACTATTAGAATGAGTGTGCCCACATGGAGGTGTGCACACTGTTCTGTTAGAATGAGTATGCCCACATGGAGGTGTGCACACTGAACTGTTAGAATGAGTGTGTCCACATGGAGGTGTGCACACTGAACTGTTAGAATGAGTGTGTACATATGGAGGTGTCCACACTGAACTGTTAGAATGTGTGTCCACATGGAAGTGTGCACACTGAACTGTTAGAATGAGTGTGCCCACATGGAGGTGTGCACACTAAACTGTTAGAATGAGTGTGTCCACATGGAGGTGTGCACACTGAACTGTTAGAATGAGTGTGCCCACATGGAGTTGTGTACACTGAACTGTTAGAATGATTGTGTCCACATGGAGATGTGCACACTGAACTGTTAGAATGACTGTGTCCACACGGAGGTGTGCAGACTGAACTGTTAGAATGAGTGTGTCCCTGTGGAGGTGTCCACACTGAACTGTTAGAATGAGTGTGTCCACATGGAGGTGTGCACACTGAACTGTTAGAATGATTGTGTCCACATGGAGGTGTGCACACTGAACTTTTAGAATGAGTGTGCCAACATGGAGGTGTGCACACTGAACTGTTAGAATATGTCCACATGGAGGTGTGCACACTGTACTGTTAGAATGAGTGTATCCACATGGAGGTGTGCACACTGAACTGTTAGAATGAGTGTGTCCACATGGAGTTGTGTACACTGAACTGTTAGATTGAGTCTGTCCACATGTAGGTGTGCACACTGAACTGTTAGAATTAGTGTATCCCTGTGGAGATGTGCACACTGAACTGTTAGAATGAGTGTGCCCACATGGAGGTGTGCACACTGAACTGTTAGAACGAGTGTGTCCACATGGAGGTGTGCACACTGAACTGTTAGAATGATAGTGCCCACATGGAGGTGTGCACACTGAACTGTTAGAATGAGTGTGCCAACATGGCAGTGTGCACACGGAACTGTTAGAATGAGTGTGTCCACATGGAGGTGTGCACACTGAACTGTTAGAATGTGTCCACATGGAGGTGTGCACACTGAACTGTTAGAATGAGTGTGTCCACATGGAAGTGTGCACACTGAACTGTTAAAATGTCTGTGCCCACATGGAGGTGTCCACACTGAACTTTTGGAATGAGTGTGCCCACAAGGAGGTGTGAACACTGAACTGTTAGAATGAGTGTGTCCACATGGAGGTGTGCACACTGAACTGTTAGAATGAGTGTGTTCACATGGAGGAGTGCACACTGAACTGTTAGAATGAGTGTGTCCACATGAGGGTGTGCACACTGAACTGTTAGAATGACTGTGCCCACATGGAGGTGTGCACACTGAACTGTTAGAATAAGTGTGTCCCTGTAGAAGTGTGCACACTGAACTGTTAGAATGAGTGTGTCCACATGGAGGTGTGCACACTGAACTGTTAGAATGAGTGTGTCCACATGGAGGTGTGCACACTGAACTGTTAGAATGAGTGTGCCCACATGGAGGTGTGCACACTGAACTATTAGAATGAGTGTGTCCACATGGAGGTGTGCACACTGAACTTTTAGAATGAGTGTGCCCACATGGAGGTGTGCACACTGAACTGTTAGAATATGTCCACATGGAGGTGTGCACACTGAACTGTTAGAATGAGTGTGATACATGGAAGTGTGCACACTGAACTGTTAGAATGAGAGTGCCCACATGGAGGTGTGCACACTGAACTGTTAGAATGAGTGTGTCCACATGGAGGTGTGCACACTGAACTGTTAGAATGAGTGTGTCCCTGTGGAGTTGTGCACACTGAACTGTTAGAATGAGTGTGTCCACATGGAGATGTGCACACTGAAGAGTTAGAATGAGTGTGTCCACATGGAGGTGTGCACACTGAACTTTTAGAATGAGTGTGCCCACATGGAGGTGTGCACACTGAACTGTTAGAATATGTCCACATGGAGGTGTGCACACTGAACTGTTAGAATGAGTGTGTCCACATGGAAGTGTGCACAAGAACTGTTAGAATGAGTGTGCCCACATGGAGGTGTGCACACTGAATTGTTAGAATGAGTGTGTCCACATGGAGGTGTGCACACTGAACTGTTAGAATGATTGTATCCCTGTGGAGATGTGCACACTGAACTGTTAGAATGAGTGTGTCCACATGGAGGTGTGCACACTGAACTGTTAGAATGAGTGTGCCCACTTGGAGGTGTGCACACTGAACTGTTAGAATATGTCCACATGGAGGTGTGCACACTGAACTGTTAGAATGAGTGTGTCCACATGGAGGTGTGCACACTGAACTGTTAGAATGAGTGTGCCCACATGGAGGTGTGCACACTGAACTGTTAGAATGAGTGTGTCCACATGGAGGTGTGCACACTGAACTGTTAGAATGAGTTTATCCCTGTGGAGGTGTGCTCACTGAACTGTTATAATGAGTGTGCCCACATGGAGGTTTGCACACTGTTCTGTTACAATGAGTGTGTCCACATGGAGGTGTGCACACTGAACTGTTAGAATGAGTGTGTCCACATGGAGGTGTGCACACTGAACTATTAGAATGAGTGTGCCCACATGGAGGTGTGCACACTGTTCTGTTAGAATGAGTATGCCCACATGGAGGTGTGCACATTGAACTGTTAGAATGAGTGTGCCCACTCGGAGGTGTGCACACTGAACTGTTAGAACGAGTGTGTCCACATGGAGGTGTGCACACTGAACTGTTAGAATGAGAGTGCCCACATGGAGGTGTGCACACTGAACTGTTAGAATGAGTGTGTCCACATGGAGGTGTGCACACTGAACTGTTAGAATGTGTCCACATGGAGGTGTGCACACTGAACTGTTAGAATGAGTGTGTCCACATGGAAGTGTGCACACTGAACTGTTAAAATGTCTGTGCCCACATGGAGGTGTCCACACTGAACTTTTAGAATGAGTGTGCCCACAAGGAGGTGTGAACACTGAACTGTTAGAATGAGTGTGTCCACATGGAGGTGTGCACACTGAACTGTTAGAATGAGTGTGTTCACATGGAGGAGTGCACACTGAACTGTTAGAATGAGTGTGTCCACATGAGGGTGTGCACACTGAACTGTTAGAATGACTGTGCCCACATGGAGGTGTGCACACTGAACTGTTAGAATAAGTGTGTCCCTGTAGAAGTGTGCACACTGAACTGTTAGAATGAGTGTGTCCACATGGAGGTGTGAAAACTGAACTGTTAGAATGAGTGTGTCCACATGGAGGTGTGCACACTGAACTGTTAAAATGATTGTGCCCACATGGAGGTGTGCACACTGAACTATTAGAATGAGTGTGTCCACATGGAGGTGTGCACACTGAACTTTTAGAATGAGTGTGCCCACATGGAGGTGTGCACACTGAACTGTTAGAATATGTCCACATGGAGGTGTGCACACTGAACTGTTAGAATGAGTGTGTCCACATGGAAGTGTGCACACTGAACTGTTAGAATGAGAGTGCCCACATGGAGGTGTGCACACTGAACTGTTAGAATGAGTGTGTCCACATGGAGGTGTGCACACTGAACTGTTAGAATGAGTGTGTCCCTGTGGAGGTGTGCACACTGAACTGTTAGAATGAGTGTGTCCACATGGAGATGTGCACACTGAAGAGTTAGAATGAGTGTGTCCACATGGAGGTGTGCACACTGAACTTTTAGAATGAGTGTGCCCACATGGAGGTGTGCACACTGAACTGTTAGAATATGTCCACATGGAGGTGTGCACACTGAACTGTTAGAATGAGTGTGTCCACATGGAAGTGTGCACACTGAACTGTTAGAATGAGTGTGCCCACATGGAGGTGTGCACACTGAACTGTTAGAATGAGTGTGTCCACATGGAGGTGTGCACACTGAACTGTTAGAATGATTGTATCCCTGTGGAGATGTGCACACTGAACTGTTAGAATGAGTGTGTCCACATGGAGGTGTGCACACTGAACTGTTAGAATGAGTGTGTCCACATGGAGGTGTGCACACTGAACTGTTAGAATGAGTGTGTCCACATGGAGGTGTGCACACTGAACTATTAGAATGCGTTTGTCCCTGTGGAGATGTGCACACTGAACTGTTATAATGAGTGTGTCCACATGGAGGTGTGCACACTGAACTGTTAGAATGAGTGTGTCCACCTGGATTTGTGCACACTTAACTGTTAGAATGAGTGTGTCCACATGGAGGTGTGCACACTGAACTGTTAGAATGAGTGTGTCCACATGGAGGTGTGCACACTGAACTGTTAGAATGAGTGTGTCCACATGGAAGTGTGCACACTGAACTGTTAGAATTAGTGTATCCCTGTGGAGATGTGCACACTGAACTGTTAGAATGAGTGTGTCCACCTGGAGGTGTGCACACTGAACTGTTAGAATGAGTGTGTCCACATGGAGGTGTGCACACTGAACTGTTAGAATGAGTGTGTCCACATGGAGGTGTGCACACTGAACTGTTAGAATGAGTGTGCCCACATGGAGGTGTGAACACTGTTCTGTTAGAATGAGTATGCCCACATGGTGGTGTGCACATTGAACTGTTAGAATGAGTGTGCCCACATGGAGGTGTGCACACTGAACTGTTAGAATGAGTGTGTCCACATGGAGGTGTGCACACTGAACTGTTAGAATGAGTGTGTCCACATGGAGGTGTGCACACTGAACTGTTAGAATGAGTGTGCCCACATGGAGGTGTGGACACTGAACTGTTAGAATGAGTGTGTCCACATGGAGGTGTGCACACTGAACTGTTAGAATTTGTCCACATGGAGGTGTGCACACTGAACTGTTAGAATGATTGTGTCCACATGGAGGTGTGCACACTGAACTGTTAAAATGTCTGTGCCCACATGGAGGTGTGCACACTGAACTGTTAGAATGAGTGTGTCTACATGGAGGTGTGCACACCGAAGTGTTAGAATTTGTCCACATGGAGGTGTGCACACTGAACTGTTAGAATGATTGTGTCCACATGGAGGTGTGCACACTGAACTGATAGAATGAGTGTGTCCACATGGAGGTGTGCACACTGAACTGTTAGAATGAGTGTGTCCACATGGAGGTGTGCACACTGAACTGTTAGAATGACTGTGCCCACATGGAGGTGTACACACTGAACTGTTAGAATGAGTGTGTCCCTGTGGAGGTGTGCACACTGAACTGTTAGAATGAGTGTGTACATATGGAGGTGTCCACACTGAACTGTTAGAATGTGTGTCCACATGGAAGTGTGCACACTGAACTGTTAGAATGAGTGTGCCCACACGGAGGTGTGCACACTAAACTGTTAGAATGAGTGTGTCCACATGGAGGTGTGCACACTGAACTGTTAGAATGAGTGTGCCCAAATGGAGTTGTGTACACTGAACTGTTAGAATGATTGTGTCCACATGGAGGTGGGCACACTGAACTGTTAGAATGACTGTGTCCACACGGAGGTGTGCAGACTGAACTGTTAGAATGAGTGTGTCCCTGTGGAGGTGTGCACACTGAACTGTTAGAATGAGTGTGTCCACATGGAGGTGTGCACACTGAACTGTTAGAATGAGTGTGCCCACATGGAGGTGTGCACACTGAACTGTTAGAATGAGTGTATCCCTGTGGAGATGTGCACACTGAACTGTTAGAATGAGTGTGTCCACATGGAGGTGTGCACACTGAACTGTTAGAATGAGTGTGTCCACATGGAAGTGTGCACACTGAACTGTTAGAATTAGTGTATCCCTGTGGAGATGTGCACACTGAACTGTTAGAATGAGTGTGTCCACCTGGAGGTGTGCACACTGAACTGTTAGAATGAGTGTGTCCACATGGAGGTGTGCACACTGAACTGTTGGAATGAGTGTGTCCACATGGAGGTGTGCACACTGAACTGTTAGAATGAGTGTGCCCACATGGAGGTGTGAACACTGTTCTGTTAGAATGAGTATGCCCACATGGTGGTGTGCACATTGAACTGTTAGAATGAGTGTGCCCACATGGAGGTGTGCACACTGAACTGTTAGAATGAGTGTGTCCACATGGAGGTGTGCACACTGAACTGTTAGAATGAGTGTGTCCACATGGAGGTGTGCACACTGAACTGTTAGAATGAGTGTGCCCACATGGAGGTGTGGACACTGAACTGTTAGAATGAGTGTGTCCACATGGAGGTGTGCACACTGAACTGTTAGAATTTGTCCACATGGAGGTGTGCACACTGAACTGTTAGAATGATTGTGTCCACATGGAGGTGTGCACACTGAACTGTTAAAATGTCTGTGCCCACATGGAGGTGTGCACACTGAACTGTTAGAATGAGTGTGTCCACATGGAGGTGTGCACACCGAAGTGTTAGAATTTGTCCACATGGAGGTGTGCACACTGAACTGTTAGAATGATTGTGTCCACATGGAGGTGTGCACACTGAACTGATAGAATGAGTGTGTCCACATGGAGGTGTGCACACTGAACTGTTAGAATGAGTGTGTCCACATGGAGGTGTGCACACTGAACTGTTAGAATGACTGTGCCCACATGGAGGTGTACACACTGAACTGTTAGAATGAGTGTGTCCCTGTGGAGGTGTGCACACTGAACTGTTAGAATGAGTGTGTACATATGGAGGTGTCCACACTGAACTGTTAGAATGTGTGTCCACATGGAAGTGTGCACACTGAACTGTTAGAATGAGTGTGCCCACATGGAGGTGTGCACACTAAACTGTTAGAATGAGTGTGTCCACATGGAGGTGTGCACACTGAACTGTTAGAATGAGTGTGCCCACATGGAGTTGTGTACACTGAACTGTTAGAATGATTGTGTCCACATGGAGATGTGCACACTGAACTGTTAGAATGACTGTGTCCACACGGAGGTGTGCAGACTGAACTGTTAGAATGAGTGTGTCCCTGTGGAGGTGTGCACACTGAACTGTTAGAATGAGTGTGTCCACATGGAGGTGTGCACACTGAACTGTTAGAATGATTGTGTCCACATGGAGGTGTGCACACTGAACTTTTAGAATGAGTGTGCCAACATGGAGGTGTGCACACTGAACTGTTAGAATATGTCCACATGGAGGTGTGCACACTGTACTGTTAGAATGAGTGTATCCACATGGAGGTGTGCACACTGAACTGTTAGAATGAGTGTGTCCACATGGAGTTGTGTACACTGAACTGTTAGATTGAGTCTGTCCACATGTAGGTGTGCACACTGAACTGTTAGAATTAGTGTATCCCTGTGGAGATGTGCACACTGAACTGTTAGAATGAGTGTGCCCACATGGAGGTGTGCACACTGAACTGTTAGAACGAGTGTGTCCACATGGAGGTGTGCACACTGAACTGTTAGAATGAGAGTGCCCACATGGAGGTGTGCACACTGAACTGTTAGAATGAGTGTGCCAACATGGCAGTGTGCACACTGAACTGTTAGAATGAGTGTGTCCACATGGAGGTGTGCACACTGAACTGTTAGAATGTGTCCACATGGAGGTGTGCACACTGCACTGTTAGAATGAGTGTGTCCACATGGAAGTGTGCACACTGAACTGTTAAAATGTCTGTGCCCACATGGAGGTGTCCACACTGAACTTTTGGAATGAGTGTGCCCACAAGGAGGTGTGAACACTGAACTGTTAGAATGAGTGTGTCCACATGGAGGTGTGCACACTGAACTGTTAGAATGAGTGTGTTCACATGGAGGAGTGCACACTGAACTGTTAGAATGAGTGTGTCCACATGAGGGTGTGCACACTGAACTGTTAGAATGACTGTGCCCACATGGAGGTGTGCACACTGAACTGTTAGAATAAGTGTGTCCCTGTAGAAGTGTGCACACTGAACTGTTAGAATGAGTGTGTCCACATGGAGGTGTGCACACTGAACTGTTAGAATGAGTGTGTCCACATGGAGGTGTGCACACTGAACTGTTAGAATGAGTGTGCCCACATGGAGGTGTGCACACTGAACTATTAGAATGAGTGTGTCCACATGGAGGTGTGCACACTGAACTTTTAGAATGAGTGTGCCCACATGGAGGTGTGCACACTGAACTGTTAGAATATGTCCACATGGAGGTGTGCACACTGAACTGTTAGAATGAGTGTGTCCACATGGAAGTGTGCACACTGAACTGTTAGAATGAGAGTGCCCACATGGAGGTGTGCACACTGAACTGTTAGAATGAGTGTGTCCACATGGAGGTGTGCACACTGAACTGTTAGAATGAGTGTGTCCCTGTGGAGGTGTGCACACTGAACTGTTAGAATGAGTGTGTCCACATGGAGATGTGCACACTGAAGAGTTAGAATGAGTGTGTCCACATGGAGGTGTGCACACTGAACTTTTAGAATGAGTGTGCCCACATGGAGGTGTGCACACTGAACTGTTAGAATATGTCCACATGGAGGTGTGCACACTGAACTGTTAGAATGAGTGTGTCCACATGGAAGTGTGCACACTGAACTGTTAGAATGAGTGTGCCCACATGGAGGTGTGCACACTGAATTGTTAGAATGAGTGTGTCCACATGGAGGTGTGCACACTGAACTGTTAGAATGATTGTATCCCTGTGGAGATGTGCACACTGAACTGTTAGAATGAGTGTGTCCACATGGAGGTGTGCACACTGAACTGTTAGAATGAGTGTGCCCACTTGGAGGTGTGCACACTGAACTGTTAGAATATGTCCACATGGAGGTGTGCACACTGAACTGTTAGAATGAGTGTGTCCACATGGAGGTGTGCACACTGAACTGTTAGAATGAGTGTGCCCACATGGAGGTGTGCACACTGAACTGTTAGAATGAGTGTGTCCACATGGAGGTGTGCACACTGAACTGTTAGAATGAGTTTATCCCTGTGGAGGTGTGCTCACTGAACTGTTATAATGAGTGTGCCCACATGGAGGTTTGCACACTGTTCTGTTACAATGAGTGTGTCCACATGGAGGTGTGCACACTGAACTGTTAGAATGAGTGTGTCCACATGGAGGTGTGCACACTGAACTATTAGAATGAGTGTGCCCACATGGAGGTGTGCACACTGTTCTGTTAGAATGAGTATGCCCACATGGAGGTGTGCACATTGAACTGTTAGAATGAGTGTGCCCACTCGGAGGTGTGCACACTGAACTGTTAGAACGAGTGTGTCCACATGGAGGTGTGCACACTGAACTGTTAGAATGAGAGTGCCCACATGGAGGTGTGCACACTGAACTGTTAGAATGAGTGTGTCCACATGGAGGTGTGCACACTGAACTGTTAGAATGTGTCCACATGGAGGTGTGCACACTGAACTGTTAGAATGAGTGTGTCCACATGGAAGTGTGCACACTGAACTGTTAAAATGTCTGTGCCCACATGGAGGTGTCCACACTGAACTTTTAGAATGAGTGTGCCCACAAGGAGGTGTGAACACTGAACTGTTAGAATGAGTGTGTCCACATGGAGGTGTGCACACTGAACTGTTAGAATGAGTGTGTTCACATGGAGGAGTGCACACTGAACTGTTAGAATGAGTGTGTCCACATGAGGGTGTGCACACTGAACTGTTAGAATGACTGTGCCCACATGGAGGTGTGCACACTGAACTGTTAGAATAAGTGTGTCCCTGTAGAAGTGTGCACACTGAACTGTTAGAATGAGTGTGTCCACATGGAGGTGTGAAAACTGAACTGTTAGAATGAGTGTGTCCACATGGAGGTGTGCACACTGAACTGTTAAAATGATTGTGCCCACATGGAGGTGTGCACACTGAACTATTAGAATGAGTGTGTCCACATGGAGGTGTGCACACTGAACTTTTAGAATGAGTGTGCCCACATGGAGGTGTGCACACTGAACTGTTAGAATATGTCCACATGGAGGTGTGCACACTGAACTGTTAGAATGAGTGTGTCCACATGGAAGTGTGCACACTGAACTGTTAGAATGAGAGTGCCCACATGGAGGTGTGCACACTGAACTGTTAGAATGAGTGTGTCCACATGGAGGTGTGCACACTGAACTGTTAGAATGAGTGTGTCCCTGTGGAGGTGTGCACACTGAACTGTTAGAATGAGTGTGTCCACATGGAGATGTGCACACTGAAGATTTAGAATGAGTGTGTCCACATGGAGGTGTGCACACTGAACTTTTAGAATGAGTGTGCCCACATGGAGGTGTGCACACTGAACTG
This sequence comes from Peromyscus eremicus, assembly GCF_949786415.1. Lineage (NCBI taxonomy): Eukaryota > Metazoa > Chordata > Mammalia > Rodentia > Cricetidae > Peromyscus > Peromyscus eremicus. The sequence continues at coordinate 159,006 of NW_026734920.1, read as the reverse complement.
TTAGAATATGTCCACATGGAGGTGTGCACACTGAACTGTTAGAATGAGTGTGTCCACATGGAAGTGTGCACACTGAACTGTTAGAATGAGTGTGCCCACATGGAGGTGTGCACACTGAACTGTTAGAATGAGTGTGTCCACATGGAGGTGTGCACACTGAACTGTTAGAATGATTGTATCCCTGTGGAGATGTGCAAACTGAACTGTTAGAATGAGTGTGTCCACATGGAGGTGTGCACACTGAACTGTTAGAATGAGTGTGTCCACATGGAGGTGTGCACACTGAACTGTTAGAATGAGTGTGTCCACATGGAGGTGTGCACACTGAACTATTAGAATGAGTGTGCCCACATGGAGATGTGCACACTGTTCTGTTAGAATGAGTATGCCCACATGGAGGTGTGCACACTGAACTGTTAGAATGAGTGTGTCCACATGGAGGTGTGCACACTGAACTGTTAGAATGAGTGTGTACATATGGAGGTGTCCACACTGAACTGTTAGAATGTGTGTCCACATGGAAGTGTGCACACTGAACTGTTAGAATGAGTGTGCCCACATGGAGGTGTGCACACTAAACTGTTAGAATGAGTGTGTCCACATGGAGGTGTGCACACTGAACTGTTAGAATGAGTGTGCCCACATGGAGTTGTGTACACTGAACTGTTAGAATGATTGTGTCCACATGGAGATGTGCACACTGAACTGTTAGAATGACTGTGTCCACACGGAGGTGTGCAGACTGAACTGTTAGAATGAGTGTGTCCCTGTGGAGGTGTGCACACTGAACTGTTAGAATGAGTGTGTCCACATGTAGGTGTGCACACTGAACTGTTAGAATGATTGTGTCCACATGGAGGTGTGCACACTGAACTTTTAGAATGAGTGTGCCAACATGGAGGTGTGCACACTGAACTGTTAGAATATGTCCACATGGAGGTGTGCACACTGTACTGTTAGAATGAGTGTATCCACATGGAGGTGTGCACACTGAACTGTTAGAATGAGTGTGTCCACATGGAGTTGTGTACACTGAACTGTTAGATTGAGTCTGTCCACATGTAGGTGTGCACACTGAACTGTTAGAATTAGTGTATCCCTGTGGAGATGTGCACACTGAACTGTTAGAATGAGTGTGCCCACATGGAGGTGTGCACACTGAACTGTTAGAACGAGTGTGTCCACATGGAGGTGTGCACACTGAACTGTTAGAATGAGAGTGCCCACATGGAGGTGTGCACACTGAACTGTTAGAATGAGTGTGCCAACATGGCAGTGTGCACACTGAACTGTTAGAATGAGTGTGTCCACATGGAGGTGTGCACACTGAACTGTTAGAATGTGTCCACATGGAGGTGTGCACACTGAACTGTTAGAATGAGTGTGTCCACATGGAAGTGTGCACACTGAACTGTTAAAATGTCTGTGCCCACATGGAGGTGTCCACACTGAACTTTTGGAATGAGTGTGCCCACAAGGAGGTGTGAACACTGAACTGTTAGAATGAGTGTGTCCACATGGAGGTGTGCACACTGAACTGTTAGAATGAGTGTGTTCACATGGAGGAGTGCACACTGAACTGTTAGAATGAGTGTGTCCACATGAGGGTGTGCACACTGAACTGTTAGAATGACTGTGCCCACATGGAGGTGTGCACACTGAACTGTTAGAATAAGTGTGTCCCTGTAGAAGTGTGCACACTGAACTGTTAGAATGAGTGTGTCCACATGGAGGTGTGCACACTGAACTGTTAGAATGAGTGTGTCCACATGGAGGTGTGCACACTGAACTGTTAGAATGAGTGTGCCCACATGGAGGTGTGCACACTGAACTATTAGAATGAGTGTGTCCACATGGAGGTGTGCACACTGAACTTTTAGAATGAGTGTGCCCACATGGAGGTGTGCACACTGAACTGTTAGAATATGTCCACATGGAGGTGTGCACACTGAACTGTTAGAATGAGTGTGTCCACATGGAAGTGTGCACACTGAACTGTTAGAATGAGAGTGCCCACATGGAGGTGTGCACACTGAACTGTTAGAATGAGTGTGTCCACATGGAGGTGTGCACACTGAACTGTTAGAATGAGTGTGTCCCTGTGGAGGTGTGCACACTGAACTGTTAGAATGAGTGTGTCCACATGGAGATGTGCACACTGAAGAGTTAGAATGAGTGTGTCCACATGGAGGTGTGCACACTGAACTTTTAGAATGAGTGTGCCCACATGGAGGTGTGCACACTGAACTGTTAGAATATGTCCACATGGAGGTGTGCACACTGAACTGTTAGAATGAGTGTGTCCACATGGAAGTGTGCACACTGAACTGTTAGAATGAGTGTGCCCACATGGAGGTGTGCACACTGAATTGTTAGAATGAGTGTGTCCACATGGAGGTGTGCACACTGAACTGTTAGAATGATTGTATCCCTGTGGAGATGTGCACACTGAACTGTTAGAATGAGTGTGTCCACATGGAGGTGTGCACACTGAACTGTTAGAATGAGTGTGCCCACTTGGAGGTGTGCACACTGAACTGTTAGAATATGTCCACATGGAGGTGTGCACACTGAACTGTTAGAATGAGTGTGTCCACATGGAGGTGTGCACACTGAACTGTTAGAATGAGTGTGCCCACATGGAGGTGTGCACACTGAACTGTTAGAATGAGTGTGTCCACATGGAGGTGTGCACACTGAACTGTTAGAATGAGTTTATCCCTGTGGAGGTGTGCTCACTGAACTGTTATAATGAGTGTGCCCACATGGAGGTTTGCACACTGTTCTGTTACAATGAGTGTGTCCACATGGAGGTGTGCACACTGAACTGTTAGAATGAGTGTGTCCACATGGAGGTGTGCACACTGAACTATTAGAATGAGTGTGCCCACATGGAGGTGTGCACACTGTTCTGTTAGAATGAGTATGCCCACATGGAGGTGTGCACATTGAACTGTTAGAATGAGTGTGCCCACTCGGAGGTGTGCACACTGAACTGTTAGAACGAGTGTGTCCACATGGAGGTGTGCACACTGAACTGTTAGAATGAGAGTGCCCACATGGAGGTGTGCACACTGAACTGTTAGAATGAGTGTGTCCACATGGAGGTGTGCACACTGAACTGTTAGAATGTGTCCACATGGAGGTGTGCACACTGAACTGTTAGAATGAGTGTGTCCACATGGAAGTGTGCACACTGAACTGTTAAAATGTCTGTGCCCACATGGAGGTGTCCACACTGAACTTTTAGAATGAGTGTGCCCACAAGGAGGTGTGAACACTGAACTGTTAGAATGAGTGTGTCCACATGGAGGTGTGCACACTGAACTGTTAGAATGAGTGTGTTCACATGGAGGAGTGCACACTGAACTGTTAGAATGAGTGTGTCCACATGAGGGTGTGCACACTGAACTGTTAGAATGACTGTGCCCACATGGAGGTGTGCACACTGAACTGTTAGAATAAGTGTGTCCCTGTAGAAGTGTGCACACTGAACTGTTAGAATGAGTGTGTCCACATGGAGGTGTGAAAACTGAACTGTTAGAATGAGTGTGTCCACATGGAGGTGTGCACACTGAACTGTTAAAATGATTGTGCCCACATGGAGGTGTGCACACTGAACTATTAGAATGAGTGTGTCCACATGGAGGTGTGCACACTGAACTTTTAGAATGAGTGTGCCCACATGGAGGTGTGCACACTGAACTGTTAGAATATGTCCACATGGAGGTGTGCACACTGAACTGTTAGAATGAGTGTGTCCACATGGAAGTGTGCACACTGAACTGTTAGAATGAGAGTGCCCACATGGAGGTGTGCACACTGAACTGTTAGAATGAGTGTGTCCACATGGAGGTGTGCACACTGAACTGTTAGAATGAGTGTGTCCCTGTGGAGGTGTGCACACTGAACTGTTAGAATGAGTGTGTCCACATGGAGATGTGCACACTGAAGAGTTAGAATGAGTGTGTCCACATGGAGGTGTGCACACTGAACTTTTAGAATGAGTGTGCCCACATGGAGGTGTGCACACTGAACTGTTAGAATATGTCCACATGGAGGTGTGCACACTGAACTGTTAGAATGAGTGTGTCCACATGGAGGTGTGCACACTGAACTGTTAGAATGAGTGTGTCCCTGTGGAGGTGTGCACACTGAACTGTTAGAATGAGTGTGTCCACATGGAGATGTGCACACTGAAGATTTAGAATGAGTGTGTCCACATGGAGGTGTGCACACTGAACTTTTAGAATGAGTGTGCCCACATGGAGGTGTGCACACTGAACTGTTAGAATATGTCCACATGGAGGTGTGCACACTGAACTGTTAGAATGAGTGTGTCCACATGGAAGTGTGCACACTGAACTGTTAGAATGAGTGTGCCCACATGGAGGTGTGCACACTGAACTGTTAGAATGAGTGTGTCCACATGGAGGTGTGCACACTGAACTGTTAGAATGATTGTATCCCTGTGGAGATGTGCAAACTGAACTGTTAGAATGAGTGTGTCCACATGGAGGTGTGCACACTGAACTGTTAGAATGAGTGTGTCCACATGGAGGTGTGCACACTGAACTGTTAGAATGAGTGTGTCCACATGGAGGTGTGCACACTGAACTATTAGAATGAGTGTGCCCACATGGAGATGTGCACACTGTTCTGTTAGTATGAGTATGCCCACATGGAGGTGTGCACACTGAACTGTTAGAATGAGTGTGTCCACATGGAGGTGTGCACACTGAACTGTTAGAATGAGTGTGTACATATGGAGGTGTCCACACTGAACTGTTAGAATGTGTGTCCACATGGAAGTGTGCACACTGAACTGTTAGAATGAGTGTGCCCACATGGAGGTGTGCACACTAAACTGTTAGAATGAGTGTGTCCACATGGAGGTGTGCACACTGAACTGTTAGAATGAGTGTGCCCACATGGAGTTGTGTACACTGAACTGTTAGAATGATTGTGTCCACATGGAGATGTGCACACTGAACTGTTAGAATGACTGTGTCCACACGGAGGTGTGCAGACTGAACTGTTAGAATGAGTGTGTCCCTGTGGAGGTGTGCACACTGAACTGTTAGAATGAGTGTGTCCACATGGAGGTGTGCACACTGAACTGTTAGAATGATTGTGTCCACATGGAGGTGTGCACACTGAACTTTTAGAATGAGTGTGCCAACATGGAGGTGTGCACACTGAACTGTTAGAATATGTCCACATGGAGGTGTGCACACTGTACTGTTAGAATGAGTGTATCCACATGGAGGTGTGCACACTGAACTGTTAGAATGAGTGTGTCCACATGGAGTTGTGTACACTGAACTGTTAGATTGAGTCTGTCCACATGTAGGTGTGCACACTGAACTGTTAGAATTAGTGTATCCCTGTGGAGATGTGCACACTGAACTGTTAGAATGAGTGTGCCCACATGGAGGTGTGCACACTGAACTGTTAGAACGAGTGTGTCCACATGGAGGTGTGCACACTGAACTGTTAGAATGAGAGTGCCCACATGGAGGTGTGCACACTGAACTGTTAGAATGAGTGTGCCAACATGGCAGTGTGCACACTGAACTGTTAGAATGAGTGTGTCCACATGGAGGTGTGCACACTGAACTGTTAGAATGTGTCCACATGGAGGTGTGCACACTGAACTGTTAGAATGAGTGTGTCCACATGGAAGTGTGCACACTGAACTGTTAAAATGTCTGTGCCCACATGGAGGTGTCCACACTGAACTTTTGGAATGAGTGTGCCCACAAGGAGGTGTGAACACTGAACTGTTAGAATGAGTGTGTCCACATGGAGGTGTGCACACTGAACTGTTAGAATGAGTGTGTTCACATGGAGGAGTGCACACTGAACTGTTAGAATGAGTGTGTCCACATGAGGGTGTGCACACTGAACTGTTAGAATGACTGTGCCCACATGGAGGTGTGCACACTGAACTGTTAGAATAAGTGTGTCCCTGTAGAAGTGTGCACACTGAACTGTTAGAATGAGTGTGTCCACATGGAGGTGTGCACACTGAACTGTTAGAATGAGTGTGTCCACATGGAGGTGTGCACACTGAACTGTTAGAATGAGTGTGCCCACATGGAGGTGTGCACACTGAACTATTAGAATGAGTGTGTCCACATGGAGGTGTGCACACTGAACTTTTAGAATGAGTGTGCCCACATGGAGGTGTGCACACTGAACTGTTAGAATATGTCCACATGGAGGTGTGCACACTGAACTGTTAGAATGAGTGTGTCCACATGGAAGTGTGCACACTGAACTGTTAGAATGAGAGTGCCCACATGGAGGTGTGCACACTGAACTGTTAGAATGAGTGTGTCCACATGGAGGTGTGCACACTGAACTGTTAGAATGAGTGTGTCCCTGTGGAGGTGTGCACACTGAACTGTTAGAATGAGTGTGTCCACATGGAGATGTGCACACTGAAGAGTTAGAATGAGTGTGTCCACATGGAGGTGTGCACACTGAACTTTTAGAATGAGTGTGCCCACATGGAGGTGTGCACACTGAACTGTTAGAATATGTCCACATGGAGGTGTGCACACTGAACTGTTAGAATGAGTGTGTCCACATGGAAGTGTGCACACTGAACTGTTAGAATGAGTGTGCCCACATGGAGGTGTGCACACTGAATTGTTAGAATGAGTGTGTCCACATGGAGGTGTGCACACTGAACTGTTAGAATGATTGTATCCCTGTGGAGATGTGCACACTGAACTGTTAGAATGAGTGTGTCCACATGGAGGTGTGCACACTGAACTGTTAGAATGAGTGTGCCCACTTGGAGGTGTGCACACTGAACTGTTAGAATATGTCCACATGGAGGTGTGCACACTGAACTGTTAGAATGAGTGTGTCCACATGGAGGTGTGCACACTGAACTGTTAGAATGAGTGTGCCCACATGGAGGTGTGCACACTGAACTGTTAGAATGAGTGTGTCCACATGGAGGTGTGCACACTGAACTGTTAGAATGAGTTTATCCCTGTGGAGGTGTGCTCACTGAACTGTTATAATGAGTGTGCCCACATGGAGGTTTGCACACTGTTCTGTTACAATGAGTGTGTCCACATGGAGGTGTGCACACTGAACTGTTAGAATGAGTGTGTCCACATGGAGGTGTGCACACTGAACTATTAGAATGAGTGTGCCCACATGGAGGTGTGCACACTGTTCTGTTAGAATGAGTATGCCCACATGGAGGTGTGCACATTGAACTGTTAGAATGAGTGTGCCCACTCGGAGGTGTGCACACTGAACTGTTAGAACGAGTGTGTCCACATGGAGGTGTGCACACTGAACTGTTAGAATGAGAGTGCCCACATGGAGGTGTGCACACTGAACTGTTAGAATGAGTGTGTCCACATGGAGGTGTGCACACTGAACTGTTAGAATGTGTCCACATGGAGGTGTGCACACTGAACTGTTAGAATGAGTGTGTCCACATGGAAGTGTGCACACTGAACTGTTAAAATGTCTGTGCCCACATGGAGGTGTCCACACTGAACTTTTAGAATGAGTGTGCCCACAAGGAGGTGTGAACACTGAACTGTTAGAATGAGTGTGTCCACATGGAGGTGTGCACACTGAACTGTTAGAATGAGTGTGTTCACATGGAGGAGTGCACACTGAACTGTTAGAATGAGTGTGTCCACATGAGGGTGTGCACACTGAACTGTTAGAATGACTGTGCCCACATGGAGGTGTGCACACTGAACTGTTAGAATAAGTGTGTCCCTGTAGAAGTGTGCACACTGAACTGTTAGAATGAGTGTGTCCACATGGAGGTGTGAAAACTGAACTGTTAGAATGAGTGTGTCCACATGGAGGTGTGCACACTGAACTGTTAAAATGATTGTGCCCACATGGAGGTGTGCACACTGAACTATTAGAATGAGTGTGTCCACATGGAGGTGTGCACACTGAACTTTTAGAATGAGTGTGCCCACATGGAGGTGTGCACACTGAACTGTTAGAATATGTCCACATGGAGGTGTGCACACTGAACTGTTAGAATGAGTGTGTCCACATGGAAGTGTGCACACTGAACTGTTAGAATGAGAGTGCCCACATGGAGGTGTGCACACTGAACTGTTAGAATGAGTGTGTCCACATGGAGGTGTGCACACTGAACTGTTAGAATGAGTGTGTCCCTGTGGAGGTGTGCACACTGAACTGTTAGAATGAGTGTGTCCACATGGAGATGTGCACACTGAAGAGTTAGAATGAGTGTGTCCACATGGAGGTGTGCACACTGAACTTTTAGAATGAGTGTGCCCACATGGAGGTGTGCACACTGAACTGTTAGAATATGTCCACATGGAGGTGTGCACACTGAACTGTTAGAATGAGTGTGTCCACATGGAAGTGTGCACACTGAACTGTTAGAATGAGTGTGCCCACATGGAGGTGTGCACACTGAACTGTTAGAATGAGTGTGTCCACATGGAGGTGTGCACACTGAACTGTTAGAATGATTGTATCCCTGTGGAGATGTGCACACTGAACTGTTAGAATGAGTGTGTCCACATGGAGGTGTGCACACTGAACTGTTAGAATGAGTGTGTCCACATGGAGGTGTGCACACTGAACTGTTAGAATGAGTGTGTCCACATGGAGGTGTGCACACTGAACTATTAGAATGAGTGTGCCCACATGGAGGTGTGCACACTGTTCTGTTAGAATGAGTATGCCCACATGGAGGTGTGCACACTGAACTGTTAGAATGAGTGTGTCCACATGGAGGTGTGCACACTGAACTGTTAGAATGAGTGTGTCCACATGGAGGTGTGCACACTGAACTGTTAGAATGAGTGTGCCCACATGGAGGTGTGCACACTGAACTGTTAGAATATGTCCACATGGAGGTGTGCACACTGTATTTTTAGAATGAGTGTGTCCACATGGTGGTGTGCACAATGAACTGTTAGAATGAGTGGGTCCACATCGAGGTGTGCACACTGAACTGTTAGAATGAGTGTGTCCACATGGAGGTGTGCACACTGAACTGTTAGAATGAGTGTGTCCACATGGAAGTGTGCACACTGAACTGTTAGAATGAGTGTGCCCACAAAGAGGTGTGCATTCTGAACTGTTAGAATGAGTGTGTCCACATGGAGGTGTGCACACTGAACTGTTAGAATGAGTTTATCCCTGTGGAGGTGAGCACAATGAACTGTTAGAATGAGTGTGTCCACATGGAGGTGTGCACACTGAACTGTTAGAATGAGTGTGTCCACATGGAGATGTGCACACTGAAGAGTTAGAATGAGTGTGTCCACATGGAGGTGTGCACACTGAACTTTTAGAATGAGTGTGCCCACATGGAGGTGTGCACACTGAACTGTTAGAATATGTCCACATGGAGGTGTGCACACTGAACTGTTAGAATGAGTGTGTCCACATGGAAGTGTGCACACTGAACTGTTAGAATGAGTGTGCCCACATGGAGGTGTGCACACTGAACTGTTAGAATGAGTGTGTCCACATGGAGGTGTGCACACTGAACTGTTAGAATGATTGTATCCCTGTGGAGATGTGCACACTGAACTGTTAGAATGAGTGTGTCCACATGGAGGTGTGCACACTGAACTGTTAGAATGAGTGTGTCCACATGGAGGTGTGCACACTGAACTGTTAGAATGAGTGTGTCCACATGGAGGTGTGCACACTGAACTATTAGAATGAGTGTGCCCACATGGAGGTGTGCACACTGTTCTGTTAGAATGAGTATGCCCACATGGAGGTGTGCACACTGAACTGTTAGAATGAGTGTGTCCACATGGAGGTGTGCACACTGAACTGTTAGAATGAGTGTGTCCACATGGAGGTGTGCACACTGAACTGTTAGAATGAGTGTGCCCACATGGAGGTGTGCACACTGAACTGTTAGAATATGTCCACATGGAGGTGTGCACACTGTATTTTTAGAATGAGTGTGTCCACATGGTGGTGTGCACAATGAACTGTTAGAATGAGTGGGTCCACATCGAGGTGTGCACACTGAACTGTTAGAATGAGTGTGTCCACATGGAGGTGTGCACACTGAACTGTTAGAATGAGTGTGTCCACATGGAAGTGTGCACACTGAACTGTTAGAATGAGTGTGCCCACAAAGAGGTGTGCATTCTGAACTGTTAGAATGAGTGTGTCCACATGGAGGTGTGCACACTGAACTGTTAGAATGAGTTTATCCCTGTGGAGGTGAGCACAATGAACTGTTAGAATGAGTGTGTCCACATGGAGGTGTGCACAATGAACTGTTAGAATGAGTGTGTCCACATGGAGGTGTGCACACTGAACTGTTAGAATGAGTGTGTCCACATGGAGGTGTGCACATTGAACTGTTAGAATGAGTGTGCCCACGTGGAGGTGTGCACACTGTTCTGTTTGAATGAGTATGCCCACATGGAGGTGTGCACACTGAACTGTTAGAATGAGTGTGTCCACATGGAGGTGTGCACACTGAACTGTTAGAATGAGTGTGTTCACATGGAGGAGTGCACACTGAACTGTTAGAATGAGTGTGTCCACATGAGGGTGTGCACACTGAACTGTTAGAATGACTGTGCCCACATGGAGGTGTGCACACTGAACTGTTAGAATAAGTGTGTCCCTGTAGAAGTGTGCACACTGAACTGTTAGAATGAGTGTGTCCACATGGAGGTGTGAAAACTGAACTGTTAGAATGAGTGTGTCCACATGGAGGTGTGCACACTGAACTGTTAAAATGATTGTGCCCACATGGAGGTGTGCACACTGAACTATTAGAATGAGTGTGTCCACATGGAGGTGTGCACACTGAACTTTTAGAATGAGTGTGCCCACATGGAGGTGTGCACACTGAACTGTTAGAATATGTCCACATGGAGGTGTGCACACTGAACTGTTAGAATGAGTGTGTCCACATGGAAGTGTGCACACTGAACTGTTAGAATGAGAGGGCCCACATGGAGGTGTGCACACTAAACTGTTAGAATGAGTGTGTCCACATGGAGGTGTGCACACTGAACTGTTAGAATGAGTGTGTCCCTGTGGAGGTGTGCACACTGAACTGTTAGAATGAGTGTGTCCACATGGAGATGTGCACACTGAAGAGTTAGAATGAGTGTGTCCACATGGAGGTGTGCACACTGAACTTTTAGAATGAGTGTGCCCACATGGAGGTGTGCACACTGAACTGTTAGAATATGTCCACATGGAGGTGTGCACACTGAACTGTTAGAATGAGTGTGTCCACATGGAAGTGTGCACACTGAACTGTTAGAATGAGTGTGCCCACATGGAGGTGTGCACACTGAACTGTTAGAATGAGTGTGTCCACATGGAGGTGTGCACACTGAACTGTTAGAATGATTGTATCCCTGTGGAGATGTGCACACTGAACTGTTAGAATGAGTGTGTCCACATGGAGGTGTGCACACTGAACTGTTAGAATGAGTGTGTCCACATGGAGGTGTGCACACTGAACTGTTAGAATGAGTGTGTCCACATGGAGGTGTGCACACTGAACTATTAGAATGAGTGTGCCCACATGGAGGTGTGCACACTGTTCTGTTAGAATGAGTATGCCCACATGGAGGTGTGCACACTGAACTGTTAGAATGAGTGTGTCCACATGGAGGTGTGCACACTGAACTGTTAGAATGAGTGTGTCCACATGGAGGTGTGCACACTGAACTGTTAGAATGAGTGTGCCCACATGGAGGTGTGCACACTGAACTGTTAGAATATGTCCACATGGAGGTGTGCACACTGTATTTTTAGAATGAGTGTGTCCACATGGTGGTGTGCACAATGAACTGTTAGAATGAGTGGGTCCACATCGAGGTGTGCACACTGAACTGTTAGAATGAGTGTGTCCACATGGAGGTGTGCACACTGAACTGTTAGAATGAGTGTGTCCACATGGAAGTGTGCACACTGAACTGTTAGAATGAGTGTGCCCACAAAGAGGTGTGCATTCTGAACTGTTAGAATGAGTGTGTCCACATGGAGGTGTGCACACTGAACTGTTAGAATGAGTTTATCCCTGTGGAGGTGAGCACAATGAACTGTTAGAATGAGTGTGTCCACATGGAGGTGTGCACAATGAACTGTTAGAATGAGTGTGTCCACATGGAGGTGTGCACACTGAACTGTTAGAATGAGTGTGTCCACATGGAGGTGTGCACATTGAACTGTTAGAATGAGTGTGCCCACGTGGAGGTGTGCACACTGTTCTGTTTGAATGAGTATGCCCACATGGAGGTGTGCACACTGAACTGTTAGAATGAGTGTGCCCACATGGAGGTGTGGACACTGAACTGTTAGAATGAGTGTGTCCACATGGAGGTGTGCACACTGAACGGTTAGAATGAGTTTATCCCTGTGGTGGTGTGCACACTGAACTGTTAGAATGAGTGTGTCCACATGGAGGTGTGCACAATGAACTGTTAGAATAAGTGTGTCCACATGGAGGTGTGCACACTGAACTGTTAGAATGAGTGTGTCCACATGGAGATGTGCACAATGAACTGTTACAATGAGTGTGTCCACATGGAGGTGTGCACACTGAACTGTTAGAATGAGTGTGTCCACATGGAGGTGTGCACACTGAACGGTTAGAATGAGTTGATCCCTGTGGTTGTGTGCACACTGAACTGTTAGAATGAGTGTGTCCACATGGAGGTGTGCACAATGAACTGTTAGAATGATTTTGTCCACATGGAGGTGTGCACACTGAACTGTTAGAATATGTCCACATGGAGGTGTGCACACTGTATTGTTAGAATGAGTGTATCCACATTGAGGTGTGCACACAGAACTGTTAGAATGAGTGTGTCCACATGGAGGTGTGCACACTGAACTGTTAGAATGAGTGTGTCCCTGTGGAGATGTGCACACTGAACTGTTAGAATATGTCCACATGGAGGTGTGCACACTGAATTGTTACAATATGTCAACATGGAGGTGTGCACACTGTATTGTTAGAATGAGTGTGTCCACATGTAGGTGTGCACACTGAACTGTTAGAATGAGTGTGTCCACATGGAGGTGTGCACACCGAAGTGTTAGAATTTGAACACATGGAGGTGTGCACACTGAACTGTTAGAATGTGTGTGTCCACATGTAGGTGTGCACATTGAACTGATAGAATGAGTGTGTCCACATAGAGGTGTGCACACTGAACTGTTAGAATGCGTGTGTCGACATGGAGGTGTGCACACTGTTTTGTTAGAATGAGTGTGTCCACATGGAGGTGTGCACACTGAACTGTTAGAATGAGTGTGTCCACATGGAGGTGTGCACACTGAACTGTTAGAATGAGTGTGTCCACATGGAGGTGTGCACACTGAACTGTTAGAATGAGTGTGTCCACATGGAGGTGTGCACACTGAACTATTAGAATGAGTGTGCCCACATGGAGGTGTGCACACTGTTCTGTTAGAATGAGTATGCCCACATGGAGGTGTGCACACTGAACTGTTAGAATGAGTGTGTCCACATGGAGGTGTGCACACTGAACTGTTAGAATGAGTGTGTCCACATGGAGGTGTGCACACTGAACTGTTAGAATGAGTGTGTCCACATGGAGGTGTGCACACTGAACTGTTAGAATGAGTGTGTCCACATGGAGGTGTGCACACTGAACTGTTAGAATGAGTGTGTCCACATGGAGGTGTGCACACTGAACTGTTAGAATGAGTGTGCCCACATGGAGGTGTGCACACTGAACTGTTAGAATATGTCCACATGGAGGTGTGCACACTGTATTTTTAGAATGAGTGTGTCCACATGGTGGTGTGCACAATGAACTGTTAGAATGAGTGGGTCCACATGGAGGTGTGCACACTGAACTGTTAGAATGAGTGTGTCCACATGGAGGTGTGCACACTGAACTGTTAGAATGAGTGTGTCCACATGGAAGTGTGCACACTGAACTGTTAGAATGAGTGTGCCCACAAGGAGGTGTGCATTCTGAACTGTTAGAATGAGTGTGTCCACATGGAGGTGTGCACACTGAACTGTTAGAATGAGTTTATCCCTGTGGAGGTGAGCACAATGAACTGTTAGAATGAGTGTGTCCACATGGAGGTGTGCACAATGAACTGTTAGAATGAGTGTGTCCACATGGAGGTGTGCACACTGAACTGTTAGAATGAGTGTGTCCACATGGAGGTGTGCACATTGAACTGTTAGAATGAGTGTGCCCACATGGAGGTGTGCACACTGTTCTGTTTGAATGAGTATGCCCACATGGAGGTGTGCACACTGAACTGTTAGAATGAGTGTGCCCACATGGAGGTGTGGACACTGAACTGTGAGAATGAGTGTGTCCACATGGAGGTGTGCACACTGAACGGTTAGAATGAGTTTATCCCTGTGGTGGTGTGCACACTGAACTGTTAGAATGAGTGTGTCCACATGGAGGTGTGCACAATGAACTGTTAGAATGAGTGTGTCCACATGGAGGTGTGCACACTGAACTGTTAGAATGAGTGTGTCCACATGGAGGTGTGCACACTGAAGTGTTAGAATGAGTGTGCCCACCTGGAGGTGTGCACACTGTTCTGTTAGAATGAGTATGCCCACATGGAGGTGTGCACACTGAACTGTTAGAATGAGTGTGTCCACATGGAGGTGTGCACACTGAACTTTTAGAATGAGTGTATCCCTGTGGAGATGTGCACACTGAACTGTTAGAATGAGTGTGTCCACATGGAGGTGTGCACACCTAACTGTTAGAATGAGTGTGCCCACATGGAGGTGTGCACACTGAACTGTTAGAATATGTCCACATGGAGGTGTGCACACTGTATTGTTAGAATGAGTGTGTCCACATGTAGGTGTGCACACTGAACTGTTAGAATGAGTGTGCCCACATGGAGGTGTGCACACTGAACTGTTAGAATGAGTGTATCCCTGTGGAGATGTGCACACTGAACTGTTAGAATGAGTGTGTCCACATGGAGGTGTGCACACTGAACTGTTAGAATGAGTGTGTCCACATGGACGTGTGGACACTGAACTGTTAGAATTAGTGTATCCCTGTGGAGATGTGCACACTGAACTGTTAGAATGAGTGTGTCCACCTGGAGGTGTGCCTACTGAACTGTTAGAATGTGTCCACATGGAGGTGTGCACACTGAACTGTTAGAATGAGTGTGTCCACATGGAGGTGTGCACACTGAACTGTTAGAATGAGTTTATCCCTGTGGAGGTGAGCACAATGAACTGTTAGAATGAGTGTGTCCACATGGAGGTGTGCACAATGAACTGTTAGAATGAGTGTGTGCACATGGAGGTGTGCACACTGAACTGTTAGAATGAGTGTGTCCACATGGAGGTGTGCACATTGAACTGTTAGAATGAGTGTGCCCACATGGAGGTGTGCACACTGTTCTGTTTGAAAGAGTATGCCCACATGGAGGTGTGCACACTGAACTGTTAGAATGAGTGTGCCCACATGGAGGTGTGGACACTGAACTCTGAGAATGAGTGTGTCCACATGGAGGTGTGCACACTGAACGGTTAGAATGAGTTTATCCCTGTGGTGGTGTGCACACTGAACTGTTAGAATGAGTTGCCCACATGGAGTTGTGTACGCTGAACTGTTAGAATGTTTGTGTCCACATGGAGGTGTGCATACTGAACTGTTAGAATATGTCCACATGGAGGTGTGCACACTTTATTGTTAGAATGAGTGTATCCACATTGAGGTGTGAACACTGAACTGTTAGAATGAGTGTGTCCACATGGAGGTGTGCACACTGAACTGTTAGAATGAGTGTGTCCCTGTGGAGATGTGCACACTGCACTGTTAGAATGAGTGTGTCCACATGGAGGTGTGCACACTGAACTGTCAGAATGAGTGTGTCCACATGGAGGTGTGCACAATGAAATGTTAGAATGAGTGTGCCCACATGGAGGTGTGCACACTGAACTGTTAGAATGAGTGTGCCCACATGGAGGTGTGCACACTGAACTGTTAGTATATGTCCACATGGAGGTGTGCACACTGTATTGTTAGAATGAGTGTGTCAACATCGAGGTGTGCACACTGAACTGTTAGAATGAGTGTGCCCACATGGAGGTGTGCACACTGAACTGTTAGAATGAGTGTATCCCTGTGGAGATGTGCACACTGAACTGTTAGAATGAGTGTGTCCCTGTGGAGGTGTGCACACTGAACTGTTAGAATTAGTGTATCCCTGTGGAGATGTGCACACTGAACTGTTAGAATGAGTGTGTCCACCTGGAGGTGTGCACACTGAACTGTTAGAATGAGTGTGTCCACATGGAGGTGTGCACCCTGAACTGTTAGAATGAGTGTGTCCACATGGAGGTGTGCACACTGAACTGTTAGAATGAGTGTGCCCTCATGGAGGTGTGAACACTGTTCTGTTAGAATGAGTATGCCCACATGGTGGTGTGCACATTGAACTGTTAGAATGAGTGTGCCCACATGGATGTGTGCACACTGAACTGTTAGAATGAGTGTGTCCACATGGAGGTGTGCACACTGAACTGTTAGAATGAGTGTGTCCACATGGAGGTGTGCACACTGAACTGTTAGAATGAGTGTGCCCACATGGAGGTGTGGACACTGAACTGTTACAATGAGTGTGTCCACATGGAGGTGTGCACACTGAACTGTTAGAATGTGTCCACATGGAGGTGTGCACACTGAACTGTTAGAATGATTGTGTCCACATGGAGGTGTGCACACTGAACTGTTAAAATGTCTGTGCCCACATGGAGGTGTCCACACTGAACTGTTAGAATGAGTGTGTCCACATGGAGGTGTGCACACCGAAGTGTTAGAATTTGTCCACATGGAGGTGTGCACACTGAACTGTTAGAATGAGTGTGCCCTCATGGATGTGTGAACACTGTTCTGTTAGAATGAGTATGCCCACATGGTGGTGTGCACATTGAACTGTTAGAATGAGTGTGCCCACATGGATGTGTGCACACTGAACTGTTAGAATGAGTGTGTCCACATGGAGGTGTGCACACTGAACTGTTAGAATGAGTGTGTCCACATGGAGGTGTGCACACTGAACTGTTAGAATGAGTGTGCCCACATGGAGGTGTGGACACTGAACTGTTACAATGAGTGTGTCCACATGGAGGTGTGCACACTGAACTGTTAGAATGTGTCCACATGGAGGTGTGCACACTGAACTGTTAGAATGATTGTGTCCACATGGAGGTGTGCACACTGAACTGTTAAAATGTCTGTGCCCACATGGAGGTGTCCACACTGAACTGTTAGAATGAGTGTGTCCACATGGAGGTGTGCACACCGAAGTGTTAGAATTTGTCCACATGGAGGTGTGCACACTGAACTGTTAGAATGAGTGTGTCCACATGTAGGTGTGCACACTGAACTGATAGAATGAGTGTGTCCACATGGAGGTGTGCACACTGAACTGTTAGAATGTGTGTGTCCACATGGAGGTGTGCACACTGAACTGTTAGAATGACTGTGCCCACATGGAGGTGTGCACACTGAACTGTTAGAATGAGTGTGTCTCTGTGGAGGTGTGCACTCTGAACTGTTAGAATGAGTGTGTACATATGGAGGTGTCCACACTGAACTGTTAGAATGTGTGTCCACATGGAAGTGTGCACACTGAACTGTTAGAATGAGTGTGCCCACATGGAGGAGTGCACACTAAACTGTTAGAATGAGTGTGTCCACATGGACGTGTGCACACTGAACTGTTAGAATGAGTGTGCCCACATGGAGTTGTGTACACTGAACTGTTAGAATGATTGTGTCCACATGGAGGTGTGCACACTGAACTGTTAGAATGACTGTGTCCACACGGAGGTGTGCACACTGAACTGTTAGAATGAGTGTGTCCCTGTGGAGGTGTGCACACTGAACTGTTAGAATGAGTGTGTCCACATGGAGGTGTGCACACTGAACTGTTAGAATGAGTGTGTCCACATGGAGGTGTGCACACTGAACTTTTAGAATGAGTGTGCCAACATGGAGGTGTGCACACTGAACTGTTAGAATATGTCCACATGGAGGTGTGCACACTGTACTGTTAGAATGAGTGTATCCACATGGAGGTGTGCACACTGAACTGTTAGAATGAGTGTGTCCACATGGAGGTGTGTACACTGAACTGTTAGATTGAGTCTGTCCACATGTAGGTGTGCACACTGAACTGTTAGATTGAGTGTGTCCACATGGAAGTGTGCACACTGAACTGTTAGAATGAGTGTGCCCACATGGAGGTGTGCACACTGAACTGTTAGAATGAGTGTGTCCACATGGAGGTGTGCACACTGAACTGTTAATATTAGTGTATCCCTGTGGAGATGTGCACACTGAACTGTTAGAATGAGTGTGCCCACATGGAGGTGTGCACACTGAACTGTTAGAATATGTCCACATGGAGGTGTGCACACTGAACTGTTAGAATGAGTGTGTCCACATGGAAGTGTGCACACTGAACTGTTAGAATGAGAGTGCCCACATGGAGGTGTGCACACTGAACTGTTAGAATGAGTGTGTCCACATGGAGGTGTGCACACTGAACTGTTAGAATGAGTGTGTCCCTGTGGAGGTGTGCACACTGAACTGTTAGAATGAGTGTGTCCACATGGAGATGTGCACACTGAAGAGTTAGAATGAGTGTGTCCACATGGAGGTGTGCACACTGAACTTTTAGAATGAGTGTGCCCACATGGAGGTGTGCACACTGAACTGTTAGAATATGTCCACATGGAGGTGTGCACACTGAACTGTTAGAATGAGTGTGTCCACATGGAAGTGTGCACACTGAACTGTTAGAATGAGTGTGCCCACATGGAGGTGTGCACACTGAACTGTTAGAATGAGTGTGTCCACATGGAGGTGTGCACACTGAACTGTTAGAATGATTGTATCCCTGTGGAGATGTGCACACTGAACTGTTAGAATGAGTGTGTCCACATGGAGGTGTGCACACTGAACTGTTAGAATGAGTGTGTCCACATGGAGGTGTGCACACTGAACTGTTAGAATGAGTGTGTCCACATGGAGGTGTGCACACTGAACTATTAGAATGAGTGTGCCCACATGGAGGTGTGCACACTGTTCTGTTAGAATGAGTATGCCCACATGGAGGTGTGCACACTGAACTGTTAGAATGAGTGTGTCCACATGGAGGTGTGCACACTGAACTGTTAGAATGAGTGTGTCCACATGGAGGTGTGCACACTGAACTGTTAGAATGAGTGTGTCCACATGGAGGTGTGCACACTGAACTGTTAGAATGAGTGTGCCCACATGGAGGTGTGCACACTGAACTGTTAGAATATGTCCACATGGAGGTGTGCACACTGTATTTTTAGAATGAGTGTGTCCACATGGTGGTGTGCACAATGAACTGTTAGAATGAGTGGGTCCACATCGAGGTGTGCACACTGAACTGTTAGAATGAGTGTGTCCACATGGAGGTG
The DNA here is from genome assembly GCF_949786415.1 of Peromyscus eremicus. NCBI lineage: Eukaryota > Metazoa > Chordata > Mammalia > Rodentia > Cricetidae > Peromyscus > Peromyscus eremicus. Next base: position 139,535 of record NW_026734920.1, on the reverse strand, counting down.
TGCACACTGAACTGTTAGAATGAGTGTGTCCACATGGAGGTGTGCACACTGAACTGTTAGAATGAGTGTGCCCACATGGAGGTGTGCACACTGAACTGTTAGAATATGTCCACATGGAGGTGTGCACACTGTATTTTTAGAATGAGTGTGTCCACATGGTGGTGTGCACAATGAACTGTTAGAATGAGTGTGCCCACATGGAGGTGTGGACACTGAACTGTTACAATGAGTGTGTCCACATGGAGGTGTGCACACTGAACTGTTAGAATGTGTCCACATGGAGGTGTGCACACTGAACTGTTAGAATGATTGTGTCCACATGGAGGTGTGCACACTGAACTGTTAAAATGTCTGTGCCCACATGGAGGTGTCCACACTGAACTGTTAGAATGAGTGTGTCCACATGGAGGTGTGCACACCGAAGTGTTAGAATTTGTCCACTGAACTGTTAGAATGAGTGTGCCCTCATGGATGTGTGAACACTGTTCTGTTAGAATGAGTATGCCCACATGGAGGTGTGCACACTGAACTGTTAGAATGAGTGTGTCCACATGGAGGTGTGCACACTGAACTGTTAGAATGAGTGTGTCCACATGGAGGTGTGCACACTGAACTGTTAGAATGAGTGTGTCCACATGGAGGTGTGCACACTGAACTGTTAGAATGAGTGTGCCCACATGGAGGTGTGCACACTGAACTGTTAGAATATGTCCACATGGAGGTGTGCACACTGTATTTTTAGAATGAGTGTGTCCACATGGTGGTGTGCACAATGAACTGTTAGAATGAGTGTGCCCACATGGAGGTGTGGACACTGAACTGTTACAATGAGTGTGTCCACATGGAGGTGTGCACACTGAACTGTTAGAATGTGTCCACATGGAGGTGTGCACACTGAACTGTTAGAATGATTGTGTCCACATGGAGGTGTGCACACTGAACTGTTAAAATGTCTGTGCCCACATGGAGGTGTCCACACTGAACTGTTAGAATGAGTGTGTCCACATGGAGGTGTGCACACCGAAGTGTTAGAATTTGTCCACATGGAGGTGTGCACACTGAACTGTTAGAATGAGTGTGCCCTCATGGATGTGTGAACACTGTTCTGTTAGAATGAGTATGCCCACATGGTGGTGTGCACATTGAACTGTTAGAATGAGTGTGCCCACATGGATGTGTGCACACTGAACTGTTAGAATGAGTGTGTCCACATGGAGGTGTGCACACTGAACTGTTAGAATGAGTGTGTCCACATGGAGGTGTGCACACTGAACTGTTAGAATGAGTGTGCCCACATGGAGGTGTGGACACTGAACTGTTACAATGAGTGTGTCCACATGGAGGTGTGCACACTGAACTGTTAGAATGTGTCCACATGGAGGTGTGCACACTGAACTGTTAGAATGATTGTGTCCACATGGAGGTGTGCACACTGAACTGTTAAAATGTCTGTGCCCACATGGAGGTGTCCACACTGAACTGTTAGAATGAGTGTGTCCACATGGAGGTGTGCACACCGAAGTGTTAGAATTTGTCCACATGGAGGTGTGCACACTGAACTGTTAGAATGAGTGTGTCCACATGTAGGTGTGCACACTGAACTGATAGAATGAGTGTGTCCACATGGAGGTGTGCACACTGAACTGTTAGAATGTGTGTGTCCACATGGAGGTGTGCACACTGAACTGTTAGAATGACTGTGCCCACATGGAGGTGTGCACACTGAACTGTTAGAATGAGTGTGTCTCTGTGGAGGTGTGCACTCTGAACTGTTAGAATGAGTGTGTACATATGGAGGTGTCCACACTGAACTGTTAGAATGTGTGTCCACATGGAAGTGTGCACACTGAACTGTTAGAATGAGTGTGCCCACATGGAGGAGTGCACACTAAACTGTTAGAATGAGTGTGTCCACATGGACGTGTGCACACTGAACTGTTAGAATGAGTGTGCCCACATGGAGTTGTGTACACTGAACTGTTAGAATGATTGTGTCCACATGGAGGTGTGCACACTGAACTGTTAGAATGACTGTGTCCACACGGAGGTGTGCACACTGAACTGTTAGAATGAGTGTGTCCCTGTGGAGGTGTGCACACTGAACTGTTAGAATGAGTGTGTCCACATGGAGGTGTGCACACTGAACTGTTAGAATGAGTGTGTCCACATGGAGGTGTGCACACTGAACTTTTAGAATGAGTGTGCCAACATGGAGGTGTGCACACTGAACTGTTAGAATATGTCCACATGGAGGTGTGCACACTGTACTGTTAGAATGAGTGTATCCACATGGAGGTGTGCACACTGAACTGTTAGAATGAGTGTGTCCACATGGAGGTGTGTACACTGAACTGTTAGATTGAGTCTGTCCACATGTAGGTGTGCACACTGAACTGTTAGATTGAGTGTGTCCACATGGAAGTGTGCACACTGAACTGTTAGAATGAGTGTGCCCACATGGAGGTGTGCACACTGAACTGTTAGAATGAGTGTGTCCACATGGAGGTGTGCACACTGAACTGTTAATATTAGTGTATCCCTGTGGAGATGTGCACACTGAACTGTTAGAATGAGTGTGCCCACATGGAGGTGTGCACACTGAACTGTTAGAATATGTCCACATGGAGGTGTGCACACTGAACTGTTAGAATGAGTGTGTCCACATGGAAGTGTGCACACTGAACTGTTAGAATGAGAGTGCCCACATGGAGGTGTGCACACTGAACTGTTAGAATGAGTGTGTCCACATGGAGGTGTGCACACTGAACTGTTAGAATGAGTGTGTCCCTGTGGAGGTGTGCACACTGAACTGTTAGAATGAGTGTGTCCACATGGAGATGTGCACACTGAAGAGTTAGAATGAGTGTGTCCACATGGAGGTGTGCACACTGAACTTTTAGAATGAGTGTGCCCACATGGAGGTGTGTACACTGAACTGTTAGATTGAGTCTGTCCACATGTAGGTGTGCACACTGAACTGTTAGATTGAGTGTGTCCACATGGAAGTGTGCACACTGAACTGTTAGAATGAGTGTGCCCACATGGAGGTGTGCACACTGAACTGTTAGAATGAGTGTGTCCACATGGAGGTGTGCACACTGAACTGTTAGAATGAGTGTGTCCACATGGAAGTGTGCACACTGAACTGTTAGAATGAGTGTGCCCACATGGAGGTGTGCACACTGAACTGTTAGAATGAGTGTGTCCACATGGAGGTGTGCACACTGAACTGTTAGAATGATTGTATCCCTGTGGAGATGTGCACACTGAACTGTTAGAATGAGTGTGTCCACATGGAGGTGTGAACACTGAACTGTTAGAATGAGTGTGTCCACATGGAGGTGTGCACACTGAACTGTTAGAATGAGTGTGTCCACATGGAGGTGTGCACACTGAACTATTAGAATGAGTGTGCCCACATGGTGGTGTGCACACTGTTCTGTTAGAATGAGTATGCCCACATGGAGGTGTGCACACTGAACTGTTAGAATGAGTGTGTCCACATGGAGGTGTGCACACTGAACTGTTAGAATGAGTGTGTCCACATGGAGGTGTGCACACTGAACTGTTAGAATGAGTGTGTCCACATGGAGGTGTGCACACTGAACTGTTAGAATGAGTGTGCCCACATGGAGGTGTGCACACTGAACTGTTAGAATATGTCCACATGGAGGTGTGCACACTGTATTTTTAGAATGAGTGTGTCCACATGGTGGTGTGCACAATGAACTGTTAGAATGAGTGGGTCCACATCGAGGTGTGCACACTGAACTGTTAGAATGAGTGTGTCCACATGGAGGTGTGCACACTGAACTGTTAGAATGAGTGTGTCCACATGGAAGTGTGCACACTGAACTGTTAGAATGAGTGTGCCCACAAAGAGGTGTGCATTCTGAACTGTTAGAATGAGTGTGTCCACATGGAGGTGTGCACACTGAACTGTTAGAATGAGTTTATCCCTGTGGAGGTGAGCACAATGAACTGTTAGAATGAGTGTGTCCACATGGAAGTGTGCACAATGAACTGTTAGAATGAGTGTGTCCACATGGAGGTGTGCACACTGAACTGTTAGAATGAGTGTGTCCACATGGAGGTGTGCACATTGAACTGTTAGAATGAGTGTGCCCACATGGAGGTGTGCACACTGTTCTGTTTGAATGAGTATGCCCACATGGAGGTGTGCACACTGAACTGTTAGAATGAGTGTGCCCACATGGAGGTGTGGACACTGAACTGTTAGAATGAGTGTGTCCACATGGAGGTGTGCACACTGAACGGTTAGAATGAGTTTATCCCTGTGGTGGTGTGCACACTGAACTGTTAGAATGAGTGTGTCCACATGGAGGTGTGCACACTGAACTGTTAGAATAAGTGTGTCCACATGGAGGTGTGCACACTGAACTGTTAGAATGAGTGTGTCCACATGGAGATGTGCACAATGAGCTGTTACAATGAGTGTGTCCACATGGAGGTGTGCACACTGAACTGTTAGAATGAGTGTGTCCACATGGAGGTGTGCACACTGAACGGTTAGAATGAGTTGATCCCTGTGGTGGTGTGCACACTGAACTGTTAGAATGAGTGTGTCCACATGGAGGTGTGCACAATGAACTGTTAGAATGATTTTGTCCACATGGAGGTGTGCACACTGAACTGTTAGAATATGTCCACATGGAGGTGTGCACACTGTATTGTTAAAATGAGTGTATCCACATTGAGGTGTGCACACTGAACTGTTAGAATGAGTGTGTCCACATGGAGGTGTGCACACTGAACTGTTAGAATGAGTGTGTCCCTGTGGAGATGTGCACACTGAACTGTTAGAATATGTCCACATGGAGGTGTGCACACTGAACTGTTACAATATGTCAACATGGAGGTGTGCACACTGTATTGTTAGAATGAGTGTGTCCACATGTAGGTGTGCACACTGAACTGTTAGAATGAGTGTGTCCACATGGAGGTGTGCACACCGAAGTGTTAGAATTTGACCACATGGAGGTGTGCACACTGAACTGTTAGAATGAGTGTGTCCACATGTAGGTGTGCACATTGAACTGATAGAATGAGTGTGTCCACATGGAGGTGTGCACACTGAACTGTTAGAATGCGTGTGTCGACATGGAGGTGTGCACACTGTTTTGTTAGAATGAGTGTGTCCACATGGAGGTGTGCACACTGAACTGTTAGAATGAGTGTGTCCACATGGAGGTGTGCACATTGAACTGTTAGAATGAGTGTGCCCACATGGAGGTGTGCACACTGTTCTGTTTGAATGAGTATGCCCACATGGAGGTGTGCACATTGAACTGTTAGAATGAGTGTGCCCACATGGAGATGTGGACACTGAACTGTGAGAATGAGTGTGTCCACATGGAGGTGTGCACACTGAACGGTTAGAATGAGTTTATCCCTGTGGTGGTGTGCACACTGAACTGTTAGAATGAGTGTGTCCACATGGAGGTGTGCACAATGAACTGTTAGAATGAGTGTGTCCACATGGAGGTGTGCACACTGAACTGTTAGAATGAGTGTGTCCACATGGAGGTGTGCACACTGAAGTGTTAGAATGAGTGTGCCCACCTGGAGGTGTGCACACTGTTCTGTTAGAATGAGTATGCCCACATGGAGGTGTGCACACTGAACTGTTAGAATGAGTGTGTCCACATGGAGGTGTGCACACTGAACTTTTAGAATGAGTGTATCCCTGTGGAGATGTGCACACTGAACTGTTAGAATGAGTGTGTCCACATGGAGGTGTGCACACCTAACTGTTAGAATGAGTGTGCCCACATGGAGGTGTGCACACTGAACTGTTAGAATATGTCCACATGGAGGTGTGCACACTGTATTGTTAGAATGAGTGTGTCCACATGTAGGTGTGCACACTGAACTGTTAGAATGAGTGTGCCCACATGGAGGTGTGCACACTGAACTGTTAGAATGAGTGTATCCCTGTGGAGATGTGCACACTGAACTGTTAGAATGAGTGTGTCCACATGGAGGTGTGCACACTGAACTGTTAGAATGAGTGTGTCCACATGGACGTGTGGACACTGAACTGTTAGAATTAGTGTATCCCTGTGGAGATGTGCACACTGAAATGTTAGAATGAGTGTGTCCACCTGGAGGTGTGCCTACTGAACTGTTAGAATGTGTCCACATGGAGGTGTGCACACTGAACTGTTAGAATGAGTGTGTCCACATGGAGGTGTGCACACTGAACTGTTAGAATGAGTTTATCCCTGTGGAGGTGAGCACAATGAACTGTTAGAATGAGTGTGTCCACATGGAGGTGTGCACAATGAACTGTTAGAATGAGTGTGTCCACATGGAGGTGTGCACACTGAACTGTTAGAATGAGTGTGTCCACATGGAGGTGTGCACATTGAACTGTTAGAATGAGTGTGCCCACATGGAGGTGTGCACACTGTTCTGTTTGAAAGAGTATGCCCACATGGAGGTGTGCACACTGAACTGTTAGAATGAGTGTGCCCACATGGAGGTGTGGACACTGAACTGTGAGAATGAGTGTGTCCACATGGAGGTGTGCACACTGAACGGTTAGAATGAGTTTATCCCTGTGGTGGTGTGCACACTGAACTGTTAGAATGAGTTGCCCACATGGAGTTGTGTACGCTGAACTGTTAGAATGATTGTGTCCACATGGAGGTGTGCACACTGAACTGTTAGAATATGTCCACAAGGAGGTGTGCACACTGTATTGTTAGAATGAGTGTATCCACATTGAGGTGTGAACACTGAACTGTTAGAATGAGTGTGTCCACATGGAGGTGTGCACACTGAACTGTTAGAATGAGTGTGTCCCTGTGGAGATGTGCACACTGAACTGTTAGAATGAGTGTGTCCACATGGAGGTGTGCACACTGAACTGTCAGAATGAGTGTGTCCACATGGAGGTGTGCACAATGAAATGTTAGAATGAGTGTGCCCACATGGAGGTGTGCACACTGAACTGTTAGAATGAGTGTGCCCACATGGAGGTGTGCACACTGAACTGTTAGTATATGTCCACATGGAGGTGTGCACACTGTATTGTTAGAATGAGTGTGTCAACATCGAGGTGTGCACACTGAACTGTTAGAATGAGTGTGCCCACATGGAGGTGTGCACACTGAACTGTTAGAATGAGTGTATCCCTGTGGAGATGTGCACACTGAACTGTTAGAATGAGTGTGTCCACATGGAGGTGTGCACACTGAACTGTTAGAATTAGTGTATCCCTGTGGAGATGTGCACACTGAACTGTTAGAATGAGTGTGTCCACCTGGAGGTGTGCACACTGAACTGTTAGAATGAGTGTGTCCACATGGAGGTGTGCACCCTGAACTGTTAGAATGAGTGTGTCCACATGGAGGTGTGCACACTGAACTGTTAGAATGAGTGTGCCCTCATGGAGGTGTGAACACTGTTCTGTTAGAATGAGTATGCCCACATGGTGGTGTGCACATTGAACTGTTAGAATGAGTGTGCCCACATGGATGTGTGCACACTGAACTGTTAGAATGAGTGTGTCCACATGGAGGTGTGCACACTGAACTGTTAGAATGAGTGTGTCCACATGGAGGTGTGCACAATGAACTGTTAGAATGATTTTGTCCACATGGAGGTGTGCACACTGAACTGTTAGAATATGTCCACATGGAGGTGTGCACACTGTATTGTTAGAATGAGTGTATCCACATTGAGGTGTGCACACTGAACTGTTAGAATGAGTGTGTCCACATGGAGGTGTGCACACTGAACTGTTAGAATGAGTGTGTCCCTGTGGAGATGTGCACACTGAACTGTTAGAATATGTCCACATGGAGGTGTGCACACTGAACTGTTAAAATATGTCAACATGGAGGTGTGCACACTGTATTGTTAGAATGAGTGTGTCCACATGTAGGTGTGCACACTGAACTGTTAGAATGAGTGTGTCCACATGGAGGTGTGCACACCGAAGTGTTAGAATTTGACCACATGGAGGTGTGCACACTGAACTGTTAGAATGAGTGTGTCCACATGTAGGTGTGCACATTGAACTGATAGAATGAGTGTGTCCACATGGAGGTGTGCACACTGAACTGTTAGAATGCGTGTGTCGACATGGAGGTGTGCACACTGTTTTGTTAGAATGAGTGTGTCCACATGGAGGTGTGCACACTGAACTGTTAGAATGAGTGTGTCCACATGGAGGTGTGCACATTGAACTGTTAGAATGAGTGTGCCCACATGGAGGTGTGCACACTGTTCTGTTTGAATGAGTATGCCCACATGGAGGTGTGCACATTGAACTGTTAGAATGAGTGTGCCCACATGGAGATGTGGACACTGAACTGTGAGAATGAGTGTGTCCACATGGAGGTGTGCACACTGAACGGTTAGAATGAGTTTATCCCTGTGGTGGTGTGCACACTGAACTGTTAGAATGAGTGTGTCCACATGGAGGTGTGCACAATGAACTGTTAGAATGAGTGTGTCCACATGGAGGTGTGCACACTGAACTGTTAGAATGAGTGTGTCCACATGGAGGTGTGCACACTGAAGTGTTAGAATGAGTGTGCCCACCTGGAGGTGTGCACACTGTTCTGTTAGAATGAGTATGCCCACATGGAGGTGTGCACACTGAACTGTTAGAATGAGTGTGTCCACATGGAGGTGTGCACACTGAACTTTTAGAATGAGTGTATCCCTGTGGAGATGTGCACACTGAACTGTTAGAATGAGTGTGTCCACATGGAGGTGTGCACACCTAACTGTTAGAATGAGTGTGCCCACATGGAGGTGTGCACACTGAACTGTTAGAATATGTCCACATGGAGGTGTGCACACTGTATTGTTAGAATGAGTGTGTCCACATGTAGGTGTGCACACTGAACTGTTAGAATGAGTGTGCCCACATGGAGGTGTGCACACTGAACTGTTAGAATGAGTGTATCCCTGTGGAGATGTGCACACTGAACTGTTAGAATGAGTGTGTCCACATGGAGGTGTGCACACTGAACTGTTAGAATGAGTGTGTCCACATGGACGTGTGGACACTGAACTGTTAGAATTAGTGTATCCCTGTGGAGATGTGCACACTGAAATGTTAGAATGAGTGTGTCCACCTGGAGGTGTGCCTACTGAACTGTTAGAATGTGTCCACATGGAGGTGTGCACACTGAACTGTTAGAATGAGTGTGTCCACATGGAGGTGTGCACACTGAACTGTTAGAATGAGTTTATCCCTGTGGAGGTGAGCACAATGAACTGTTAGAATGAGTGTGTCCACATGGAGGTGTGCACAATGAACTGTTAGAATGAGTGTGTCCACATGGAGGTGTGCACACTGAACTGTTAGAATGAGTGTGTCCACATGGAGGTGTGCACATTGAACTGTTAGAATGAGTGTGCCCACATGGAGGTGTGCACACTGTTCTGTTTGAAAGAGTATGCCCACATGGAGGTGTGCACACTGAACTGTTAGAATGAGTGTGCCCACATGGAGGTGTGGACACTGAACTGTGAGAATGAGTGTGTCCACATGGAGGTGTGCACACTGAACGGTTAGAATGAGTTTATCCCTGTGGTGGTGTGCACACTGAACTGTTAGAATGAGTTGCCCACATGGAGTTGTGTACGCTGAACTGTTAGAATGATTGTGTCCACATGGAGGTGTGCACACTGAACTGTTAGAATATGTCCACAAGGAGGTGTGCACACTGTATTGTTAGAATGAGTGTATCCACATTGAGGTGTGAACACTGAACTGTTAGAATGAGTGTGTCCACATGGAGGTGTGCACACTGAACTGTTAGAATGAGTGTGTCCCTGTGGAGATGTGCACACTGAACTGTTAGAATGAGTGTGTCCACATGGAGGTGTGCACACTGAACTGTCAGAATGAGTGTGTCCACATGGAGGTGTGCACAATGAAATGTTAGAATGAGTGTGCCCACATGGAGGTGTGCACACTGAACTGTTAGAATGAGTGTGCCCACATGGAGGTGTGCACACTGAACTGTTAGTATATGTCCACATGGAGGTGTGCACACTGTATTGTTAGAATGAGTGTGTCAACATCGAGGTGTGCACACTGAACTGTTAGAATGAGTGTGCCCACATGGAGGTGTGCACACTGAACTGTTAGAATGAGTGTATCCCTGTGGAGATGTGCACACTGAACTGTTAGAATGAGTGTGTCCACATGGAGGTGTGCACACTGAACTGTTAGAATTAGTGTATCCCTGTGGAGATGTGCACACTGAACTGTTAGAATGAGTGTGTCCACCTGGAGGTGTGCACACTGAACTGTTAGAATGAGTGTGTCCACATGGAGGTGTGCACCCTGAACTGTTAGAATGAGTGTGTCCACATGGAGGTGTGCACACTGAACTGTTAGAATGAGTGTGCCCTCATGGAGGTGTGAACACTGTTCTGTTAGAATGAGTATGCCCACATGGTGGTGTGCACATTGAACTGTTAGAATGAGTGTGCCCACATGGATGTGTGCACACTGAACTGTTAGAATGAGTGTGTCCACATGGAGGTGTGCACACTGAACTGTTAGAATGAGTGTGTCCACATGGAGGTGTGCACACTGAACTGTTAGAATGAGTGTGCCCACATGGAGGTGTGGACACTGAACTGTTACAATGAGTGTGTCCACATGGAGGTGTGCACACTGAACTGTTAGAATGTGTCCACATGGAGGTGTGCACACTGAACTGTTAGAATGATTGTGTCCACATGGAGGTGTGCACACTGAACTGTTAAAATGTCTGTGCCCACATGGAGGTGTCCACACTGAACTGTTAGAATGAGTGTGTCCACATGGAGGTGTGCACACCGAAGTGTTAGAATTTGTCCACATGGAGGTGTGCACACTGAACTGTTAGAATGAGTGTGTCCACATGTAGGTGTGCACACTGAACTGATAGAATGAGTGTGTCCACATGGAGGTGTGCACACTGAACTGTTAGAATGTGTGTGTCCACATGGAGGTGTGCACACTGAACTGTTAGAATGACTGTGCCCACATGGAGGTGTGCACACTGAACTGTTAGAATGAGTGTGTCTCTGTGGAGGTGTGCACTCTGTACTGTTAGAATGAGTGTGTACATATGGAGGTGTCCACACTGAACTGTTAGAATGTGTGTCCACATGGAAGTGTGCACACTGAACTGTTAGAATGAGTGTGCCCACATGGAGGAGTGCACACTAAACTGTTAGAATGAGTGTGTCCACATGGACGTGTGCACACTGAACTGTTAGAATGAGTGTGCCCACATGGAGTTGTGTACACTGAACTGTTAGAATGATTGTGTCCACATGGAGGTGTGCACACTGAACTGTTAGAATGACTGTGTCCACACGGAGGTGTGCACACTGAACTGTTAGAATGAGTGTGTCCCTGTGGAGGTGTGCACACTGAACTGTTAGAATGAGTGTGTCCACATGGAGGTGTGCACACTGAACTGTTAGAATGAGTGTGTCCACATGGAGGTGTGCACACTGAACTTTTAGAATGAGTGTGCCAACATGGAGGTGTGCACACTGAACTGTTAGAATATGTCCACATGGAGGTGTGCACACTGTACTGTTAGAATGAGTGTATCCACATGGAGGTGTGCACACTGAACTGTTAGAATGAGTGTGTCCACATGGACGTGTGTACACTGAACTGTTAGATTGAGTCTGTCCACATGTAGGTGTGCACACTGAACTGTTAGATTGAGTGTGTCCACATGGAAGTGTGCACACTGAACTGTTAGAATGAGTGTGCCCACATGGAGGTGTGCACACTGAACTGTTAGAATGAGTGTGTCCACATGGAGGTGTGCACACTGAACTGTTAGAATTAGTGTATCCCTGTGGAGATGTGCACACTGAACTGTTAGAATGAGTGTGCCCACATGGAGGTGTGCACACTGAACTGTTAGAACGAGTGTGTCCACATGGATGTGTGCACACTGAACTGTTAGAATGAGAGTGCCCACATGGAGGTGTGCACACTGAACTGTTAGAATGAGTGTGCCAACATGCGGTGTGCACACTGAACTGTTAGAATGAGTGTGTCCACATGGAGGTGTGCACATTGAACTGTTAGAATGTGTCCACATGGAGGTGTGCACACTGAACTGTTAGATTGATTGTGTCCACATGGAGGTATGGACACTGAACTGTTAGAATGACTGTGCCCACATGGAGGTGTGCACACTGAACTGTTAGAATAAGTGTGTCCCTGTAGAAGTGTGCACACTGAACTGTTAGAATGAGTGTGTCCACATGGAGGTGTGCACACTGAACTGTTAGAATGAGTGTGTCCACATGGAGGTGGGCACACTGAACTGTTAGAATGACTGTGCCCACATGGAGGTGTGCACACTGAACTGTTAGAATAAGTGTGTCCCTGTAGAAGTGTGCACACTGAACTGTTAGAATGAGTGTGTCCACATGGAGGTGTGCACACTGAACTGTTAGAATGAGTGTATCCCTGTGGAGATGTGCACACTGAACTGTTAGAATGAGTTTGTCCACATGGAGGTGTGCTCACTGATCTGTTAGAATAAGTGTGTCCCTGTAGAAGTGTGCACACTGAACTGTTAGAATGAGTGTATCCACATTGAGGTGTGCACACTGAACTGTTAGAATGAGTGTGTCCACATGGAGGTGTGCACACTGAACTATTAGAATGAGTGTGTCCCTGTGGAGATGTGCACACTGAACTGTTAGAATGAGTGTGTCCACATGGAGGTGTGCACACTGAACTGTTAGAATGAGTGTGCCCACATGGAGGTGTGCACACTGAACTGTTATAATGAGTGTGTCCACCTGGAGGTGTGCACACTGAACTGTTAGAATGAGTGTGTCCACATGGAGGTGTGCACACTGAACTGTTAGAATGAGTGTGCCCACATGGAGGTGTGAACACTGTTCTGTTAGAATGAGTATGCCCACATGGTGGTGTGCACATTGAACTGTTAGAATGAGTGTGCCCACATGGAGGTGTGCACACTGAACTGTTAGAATGAGTGTGTCCACATGGAGGTGTGCACACTGAACTGTTAGAATGAGTGTGTCCACATGGAGGTGTGCACACTGAACTGTTAGAATGAGTGTGCCCACATGGAGGTGTGGACACTGAACTGTTAGAATGAGTGTGTCCACATGGAGGTGTGCACACTGAACTGTTAGAATGTGTCCACATGGAGGTGTGCACACTGAACTGTTAGAATGATTGTGTCCACATGGAGGTGTGCACACTGAACTGTTAAAATGTCTGTGCCCACATGGAGGTGTGCACACTGAACTGTTAAAATGTCTGTGCCCACATGGAGGTGTCCACACTGAACTGTTAGAATGAGTGTGTCCACATGGAGGTGTGCACACCGAAGTGTTAGAATGAGTGTGTCCACATGTAGGTGTGCACACTGAACTGATAGAATGAGTGTGTCCACATGGAGGTGTGCACACTGAACTGTTAGAATGTGTGTGTCCACATGGAGGTGTGCACACTGAACTGTTAGAATGACTGTGCCCACATGGAGGTGTGCACACTGAACTGTTAGAATGAGTGTGTCTCTGTGGAGGTGTGCACTCTGAACTGTTAGAATGAGTGTGTACATATGGAGGTGTCCACACTGAACTGTTAGAATGTGTGTCCACATGGAAGTGTGCACACTGAACTGTTAGAATGAGTGTGCCCACATGGAGGAGTGCACACTAAACTGTTAGAATGAGTGTGTCCACATGGACGTGTGCACACTGAACTGTTAGAATGAGTGTGCCCACATGGAGTTGTGTACACTGAACTGTTAGAATGATTGTGTCCACATGGAGGTGTGCACACTGAACTGTTAGAATGACTGTGTCCACACGGAGGTGTGCACACTGAACTGTTAGAATGAGTGTGTCCCTGTGGAGGTGTGCACACTGAACTGTTAGAATGAGTGTGTCCACATGGAGGTGTGCACACTGAACTGTTAGAATGAGTGTGTCCACATGGAGGTGTGCACACTGAACTTTTAGAATGAGTGTGCCAACATGGAGGTGTGCACACTGAACTGTTAGAATATGTCCACATGGAGGTGTGCACACTGTACTGTTAGAATGAGTGTATCCACATGGAGGTGTGCACACTGAACTGTTAGAATGAGTGTGTCCACATGGACGTGTGTACACTGAACTGTTAGATTGAGTCTGTCCACATGTAGGTGTGCACACTGAACTGTTAGATTGAGTGTGTCCACATGGAAGTGTGCACACTGAACTGTTAGAATGAGTGTGCCCACATGGAGGTGTGCACACTGAACTGTTAGAATGAGTGTGTCCACATGGAGGTGTGCACACTGAACTGTTAGAATTAGTGTATCCCTGTGGAGATGTGCACACTGAACTGTTAGAATGAGTGTGCCCACATGGAGGTGTGCACACTGAACTGTTAGAACGAGTGTGTCCACATGGAGGTGTGCACACTGAACTGTTAGAATGAGAGTGCCCACATGGAGGTGTGCACACTGAACTGTTAGAATGAGTGTGCCAACATGGCGGTGTGCACACTGAACTGTTAGAATGAGTGTGTCCACATGGAGGTGTGCACATTGAACTGTTAGAATGTGTCCACATGGAGGTGTGCACACTGAACTGTTAGATTGATTGTGTCCACATGGAGGTGTGGACACTGAACTGTTAAAATGTCTGTGCCCACATGGAGGTGTCCACCCTGAACTTTTAGAATGAGTGTGCCCACAAGGAGGTGTGAACACTGAACTGTTAGAATGAGTGTGTCCACTTGGAGGTGTGCACACTGAACTGTTAGAATGAGTGTGTCCACATGGAGGAGTGCACACTGAACTGTTAGAATGAGTGTGTCCACATGGAGGTGTGCACACTGAACTGTTAGAATGAGTTTGTCCACATTGAGGTGTGCACACTGAAATGTTAGAATGAGTGTGTCCACATGGAGGTGTGCACACTGAACTGTTAGAATGAGTGTGTCCACATGGAGGTGGGCACACTGATCTGTTAGAATGACTGTGCCCACATGGAGGTGTGCACACTGAACTGTTAGAATAAGTGTGTCCCTGTAGAAGTGTGCACACTGAACTGTTAGAATGAGTGTGTCCACATGGAGGTGTGCACACTGAACTGTTAGAATGAGTGTATCCCTGTGGAGATGTGCACACTGAACTGTTAGAATGAGTGTGTCCACATGGAGGTGTGCTCACTGAACTGTTAGAATAAGTGTGTCCCCGTAGAAGTGTGCACACTGAACTGTTAGAATGAGTGTATCCACATTGAGGTGTGCACACTGAACTGTTAGAATGAGTGTGTCCACATGGAGGTGTGCACACTGAACTATTAGAATGAGTGTGTCCCTGTGGAGATGTGCACACTGAACTGTTAGAATGAGTGTGTCCACATGGAGGTGTGCACACTGAACTGTTAGAATGAGTGTGCCCACATGGAGGTGTGCACACTGAACTGTTAGAATGAGTGTGTCCACATGGAGTGTGCACACTGAACTGTTAGAATGAGTGTGTCCACATGGAGGTGTGCACACCGAAGTGTTAGAATGAGTGTGTCCACATGTAGGTGTGCACACTGAACTGATAGAATGAGTGTGTCCACATGGAGGTGTGCACACTGAACTGTTAGAATGTGTGTGTCCACATGGAGGTGTGCACACTGAACTGTTAGAATGACTGTGCCCACATGGAGGTGTGCACACTGAACTGTTAGAATGTGTGTGTCCACATGGAGGTGTGCACACTGAACTGTTAGAATGACTGTGCCCACATGGAGGTGTGCACACTGAACTGTTAGAATGAGTGTGTCTCTGTGGAGGTGTGCACTCTGAACTGTTAGAATGAGTGTGTACATATGGAGGTGTCCACACTGAACTGTTAGAATGTGTGTCCACATGGAAGTGTGCACACTGAACTGTTAGAATGAGTGTGCCCACATGGAGGAGTGCACACTAAACTGTTAGAATGAGTGTGTCCACATGGACGTGTGCACACTGAACTGTTAGAATGAGTGTGCCCACATGGAGTTGTGTACACTGAACTGTTAGAATGATTGTGTCCACATGGAGGTGTGCACACTGAACTGTTAGAATGACTGTGTCCACACGGAGGTGTGCACACTGAACTGTTAGAATGAGTGTGTCCCTGTGGAGGTGTGCACACTGAACTGTTAGAATGAGTGTGTCCACATGGAGGTGTGCACACTGAACTGTTAGAATGAGTGTGTCCACATGGAGGTGTGCACACTGAACTTTTAGAATGAGTGTGCCAACATGGAGGTGTGCACACTGAACTGTTAGAATATGTCCACATGGAGGTGTGCACACTGTACTGTTAGAATGAGTGTATCCA
This sequence comes from Peromyscus eremicus, assembly GCF_949786415.1. NCBI lineage: Eukaryota > Metazoa > Chordata > Mammalia > Rodentia > Cricetidae > Peromyscus > Peromyscus eremicus. The sequence continues at coordinate 123,165 of NW_026734920.1, read as the reverse complement.
CATGGAGGTGTGCACACTGAACTGTTAGAATGAGTGTGTCCACATGGACGTGTGTACACTGAACTGTTAGATTGAGTCTGTCCACATGTAGGTGTGCACACTGAACTGTTAGATTGAGTGTGTCCACATGGAAGTGTGCACACTGAACTGTTAGAATGAGTGTGCCCACATGGAGGTGTGCACACTGAACTGTTAGAATGAGTGTGTCCACATGGAGGTGTGCACACTGAACTGTTAGAATTAGTGTATCCCTGTGGAGATGTGCACACTGAACTGTTAGAATGAGTGTGCCCACATGGAGGTGTGCACACTGAACTGTTAGAACGAGTGTGTCCACATGGAGGTGTGCACACTGAACTGTTAGAATGAGAGTGCCCACATGGAGGTGTGCACACTGAACTGTTAGAATGAGTGTGCCAACATGGCGGTGTGCACACTGAACTGTTAGAATGAGTGTGTCCACATGGAGGTGTGCACATTGAACTGTTAGAATGTGTCCACATGGAGGTGTGCACACTGAACTGTTAGATTGATTGTGTCCACATGGAGGTGTGGACACTGAACTGTTAAAATGTCTGTGCCCACATGGAGGTGTCCACCCTGAACTTTTAGAATGAGTGTGCCCACAAGGAGGTGTGAACACTGAACTGTTAGAATGAGTGTGTCCACTTGGAGGTGTGCACACTGAACTGTTAGAATGAGTGTGTCCACATGGAGGAGTGCACACTGAACTGTTAGAATGAGTGTGTCCACATGGAGGTGTGCACACTGAACTGTTAGAATGAGTTTGTCCACATTGAGGTGTGCACACTGAAATGTTAGAATGAGTGTGTCCACATGGAGGTGTGCACACTGAACTGTTAGAATGAGTGTGTCCACATGGAGGTGGGCACACTGATCTGTTAGAATGACTGTGCCCACATGGAGGTGTGCACACTGAACTGTTAGAATAAGTGTGTCCCTGTAGAAGTGTGCACACTGAACTGTTAGAATGAGTGTGTCCACATGGAGGTGTGCACACTGAACTGTTAGAATGAGTGTATCCCTGTGGAGATGTGCACACTGAACTGTTAGAATGAGTGTGTCCACATGGAGGTGTGCTCACTGAACTGTTAGAATAAGTGTGTCCCCGTAGAAGTGTGCACACTGAACTGTTAGAATGAGTGTATCCACATTGAGGTGTGCACACTGAACTGTTAGAATGAGTGTGTCCACATGGAGGTGTGCACACTGAACTATTAGAATGAGTGTGTCCCTGTGGAGATGTGCACACTGAACTGTTAGAATGAGTGTGTCCACATGGAGGTGTGCACACTGAACTGTTAGAATGAGTGTGCCCACATGGAGGTGTGCACACTGAACTGTTAGAATGAGTGTGTCCACATGGAGTGTGCACACTGAACTGTTAGAATGAGTATGTCCACATGGAAGTGTGCACACTGAACTGTTAGAATTAGTGTATCCCTGTGGAGATGTGCACACTGAACTGTTAGAATGAGTGTGTCCACCTGGAGGTGTGCACACTGAACTGTTAGAATGAGTGTGTCCACATGGAGGTGTGCACACTGAACTGTTAGAATGAGTGTGTCCACATGGAGGTGTGCACACTGAACTGTTAGAATGAGTGTGCCCACATGGAGGTGTGAACACTGTTCTGTTAGAATGAGTATGCCCACATGGTGGTGTGCACATTGAACTGTTAGAATGAGTGTGCCCACATGGAGGTGTGCACACTGAACTGTTAGAATGAGTGTGTCCACATGGAGGTGTGCACACTGAACTGTTAGAATGAGTGTGTCCACATGGAGGTGTGCACACTGAACTGTTAGAATGAGTGTGCCCACATGGAGGTGTGGACACTGAACTGTTAGAATGAGTGTGTCCACATGGAGGTGTGCACACTGAACTGTTAGAATGTGTCCACATGGAGGTGTGCACACTGAACTGTTAGAATGATTGTGTCCACATGGAGGTGTGCACACTGAACTGTTAAAATGTCTGTGCCCACATGGATGTGTGCACACTGAACTGTTAGAATGAGTGTGTCCACATGGAGGTGTGCACACCGAAGTGTTAGAATTTGTCCACATGTAGGTGTGCACACTGAAGTGTTAGAATGATTGTGTCCACATGGAGGTGTGCACACTGAACTGATAGAATGAGTGTGTCCACATGGAGGTGTGCACACTGAACTGATAGAATGAGTGTGTCCACATGGAGGTGTGCACACTGAACTGTTAGAATGACTGTGCCCACATGGAGGTGTGCACACTGAACTGTTAGAATGAGTGTGTCCCTGTGGAGGTGTGCACACTGAACTGTTAGAATGAGTGTGTACATATGGAGGTGTCCACACTGAACTGTTAGAATGTGTGTCCACATGGAAGTGTGCACACTGAACTGTTAGAATGAGTGTGCCCACATGGAGGTGTGCACACTGAACTGTTAGAATGATTGTGTCCACATGGAGGTGTGCACACTGAACTGTTAGAATGACTGTGTCCACACGGAGGTGTGCAGACTGAACTGTTAGAATGAGTGTGTCCCTGTGGAGGTGTGCACACTGAACTGTTAGAATGAGTGTGTCCACATGGAGGTGTGCACACTGAACTGTTAGAATGATTGTGTCCACATGGAGGTGTGCACACTGAACTTTTAGAATGAGTGTGCCAACATGGAGGTGTGCACACTGAACTGTTAGAATATGTCCACATGGAGGTGTGCACACTGTACTGTTAGAATGAGTGTATCCACATGGAGGTGTGCACACTGAACTGTTAGAATGAGTGTGTCCACATGGAGTTGTGTACACTGAACTGTTAGATTGAGTCTGTCCACATGTAGGTGTGCACACTGAACTGTTAGAATGAGTGTGTCCACATGGAGGTGTGCACACTGAACTGTTAGAATGAGTATGTCCACATGGAAGTGTGCACACTGAACTGTTAGAATTAGTGTATCCCTGTGGAGATGTGCACACTGAACTGTTAGAATGAGTGTGTCCACCTGGAGGTGTGCACACTGAACTGTTAGAATGAGTGTGTCCACATGGAGGTGTGCACACTGAACTGTTAGAATGAGTGTGTCCACATGGAGGTGTGCACACTGAACTGTTAGAATGAGTGTGCCCACATGGAGGTGTGAACACTGTTCTGTTAGAATGAGTATGCCCACATGGTGGTGTGCACATTGAACTGTTAGAATGAGTGTGCCCACATGGAGGTGTGCACACTGAACTGTTAGAATGAGTGTGTCCACATGGAGGTGTGCACACTGAACTGTTAGAATGAGTGTGTCCACATGGAGGTGTGCACACTGAACTGTTAGAATGAGTGTGCCCACATGGAGGTGTGGACACTGAACTGTTAGAATGAGTGTGTCCACATGGAGGTGTGCACACTGAACTGTTAGAATGTGTCCACATGGAGGTGTGCACACTGAACTGTTAGAATGATTGTGTCCACATGGAGGTGTGCACACTGAACTGTTAAAATGTCTGTGCCCACATGGAGGTGTGCACACTGAACTGTTAGAATGAGTGTGTCCACATGGAGGTGTGCACACCGAAGTGTTAGAATTTGTCCACATGTAGGTGTGCACACTGAAGTGTTAGAATGATTGTGTCCACATGGAGGTGTGCACACTGAACTGATAGAATGAGTGTGTCCACATGGAGGTGTGCACACTGAACTGATAGAATGAGTGTGTCTACATGGAGGTGTGCACACTGAACTGTTAGAATGACTGTGCCCACATGGAGGTGTGCACACTGAACTGTTAGAATGAGTGTGTCCCTGTGGAGGTGTGCACACTGAACTGTTAGAATGAGTGTGTACATATGGAGGTGTCCACACTGAACTGTTAGAATGTGTGTCCACATGGAAGTGTGCACACTGAACTGTTAGAATGAGTGTGCCCACATGGAGGTGTGCACACTAAACTGTTAGAATGAGTGTGTCCACATGGAGGTGTGCACACTGAACTGTTAGAATGAGTGTGTCCACATGGAGGTGTGTACACTGAACTGTTAGAATGATTGTGTCCACATTGAGGTGTGCACACTGAACTGTTAGAATGACTGTGTCCACACGGAGGTGTGCAGACTGAACTGTTAGAATGAGTGTGTCCCTGTGGAGGTGTGCACACTGAACTGTTAGAATGAGTGTGTCCACATGGAGGTGTGCACACTGAACTGTTAGAATGATTGTGTCCACATGGAGGTGTGCACACTGAACTTTTAGAATGAGTGTGCCAACATGGAGGTGTGCACACTGAACTGTTAGAATATGTCCACATGGAGGTGTGCACACTGTACTGTTAGAATGAGTGTATCCACATGGAGGTGTGCACACTGAACTGTTAGAATGAGTGTGTCCACATGGAGTTGTGTACACTGAACTGTTAGATTGAGTCTGTCCACATGTAGGTGTGCACACTGAACTGTTAGAATGAGTGTGTCCACATGGAGGTGTGCACACTGAACTGTTAGAATTAGTGTATCCCTGTGGAGATGTGCACACTGAACTGTTAGAATGAGTGTGCCCACATGGAGGTGTGCACACTGAACTGTTAGAACGAGTGTGTCCACATGGAGGTGTGCACACTGAACTGTTAGAATGAGAGTGCCCACATGGAGGTGTGCACACTGAACTGTTAGAATGAGTGTGCCAACATGGCGGTGTGCACACTGAACTGTTAGAATGAGTGTGTCCACATGGAGGTGTGCACATTGAACTGTTAGAATGTGTCCACATGGAGGTGTGCACACTGAACTGTTAGATTGATTGTGTCCACATGGAGGTGTGGACACTGAACTGTTAAAATGTCTGTGCCCACATGGAGGTGTCCACCCTGAACTTTTAGAATGAGTGTGCCCACAAGGAGGTGTGAACACTGAACTGTTAGAATGAGTGTGTCCACTTGGAGGTGTGCACACTGAACTGTTAGAATGAGTGTGTCCACATGGAGGAGTGCACACTGAACTGTTAGAATGAGTGTGTCCACATGGAGGTGTTCACACTGAACTGTTAGAATGAGTGTGTCCACATGGAGGTGTGCACACTGAAATGTTAGAATGAGTGTGTCCACATGGAGGTGTGCACACTGAACTGTTAGAATGAGTGTGTCCACATGGAGGTGTGCACACTGAACTGTTAGAATAAGTGTGTCCCTGTAGAAGTGTGCACACTGAACTGTTAGAATGAGTGTGTCCACATGGAGGTGTGCACACTGAACTGTTAGAATGAGTGTATCCCTGTGGAGATGTGCACACTGAACTGTTAGAATGAGTGTGTCCACATGGAGGTGTGCAACTGAACTGTTAGAATAAGTGTGTCCCTGTAGAAGTGTGCACACTGAACTGTTAGAATGAGTGTATCCACATTGAGGTGTGCACACTGAACTGTTAGAATGAGTGTGTCCACATGGAGGTGTGCACACTGAACTATTAGAATGAGTGTGTCCCTGTGGAGATGTGCACACTGAACTGTTAGAATGAGTGTGTCCACATGGAGGTGTGCACACTGAACTGTTAGAATGAGTGTGCCCACATGGAGGTGTGCACACTGAACTGTTAGAATGAGTTTGTCCACATGGAGGTGTGCACACTGAACTGTTAGAATGAGTGTGTCCACATGGAAGTGTGCACACTGAACTGTTAGAATTAGTGTATCCCTGTGGAGATGTGCACACTGAACTGTTAGAATGAGTGTGTCCACCTGGAGGTGTGCACACTGAACTGTTAGAATGAGTGTGTCCACATGGAGGTGTGCACACTGAACTGTTAGAATGAGTGTGTCCACATGGAGGTGTGCACACTGAACTGTTAGAATGAGTGTGCCCACATGGAGGTGTGAACACTGTTCTGTTAGAATGAGTATGCCCACATGGTGGTGTGCACATTGAACTGTTAGAATGAGTGTGCCCACATGGAGGTGTGCACACTGAACTGTTAGAATGAGTGTGTCCACATGGAGGTGTGCACACTGAACTGTTAGAATGAGTGTGTCCACATGGAGGTGTTCACACTGAACTGTTAGAATGAGTGTGCCCACATGGAGGTGTGGACACTGAACTGTTAGAATGAGTGTGTCCACATGGAGGTGTGCACACTGAACTGTTAGAATGTGTCCACATGGAGGTGTGCACACTGAACTGTTAGAATGATTGTGTCCACATGGAGGTGTGCACACTGAACTGTTAAAATGTCTGTGCCCACATTTCGGTGTGCACACTGAACTGATAGAATGAGTGTGTCCACATGGAGGTGTGCACACTGAACTGATAGAATGAGTGTGTCCACATGGAGGTGTGCACACTGAACTGTTAGAATGACTGTGCCCACATGGAGGTGTGCACATTGAACTGTTAGAATGAGTGTGTCCCTGTGGAGGTGTGCACACTGAACTGTTAGAATGAGTGTGTACATATGGAGGTGTCCACACTGAACTGTTAGAATGTGTGTCCACATGGAAGTGTGCACACTGAACTGTTAGAATGAGTGTGCCCACATGGAGGTGTGCACACTAAACTGTTAGAATGAGTGTGTCCACATGGAGGTGTGCACACTGTACTGTTAGAATGAGTGTATCCACATGGAGGTGTGCACACTGAACTGTTAGAATGAGTGTGTCCACATGGAGTTGTGTACACTGAACTGTTAGATTGAGTCTGTCCACATGTAGGTGTGCACACTGAACTGTTAGAATTAGTGTATCCCTGTGGAGATGTGCACACTGAACTGTTAGAATGAGTGTGCCCACATGGAGGTGTGCACACTGAACTGTTAGAACGAGTGTGTCCACATGGAGGTGTGCACACTGAACTGTTAGAATGAGAGTGCCCACATGGAGGTGTGCACACTGAACTGTTAGAATGAGTGTGCCAACATGGCGGTGTGCACACTGAACTGTTAGAATGAGTGTGTCCACATGGAGGTGTGCACACTGAACTGTTAGAATGTGTCCACATGGAGGTGTGCACACTGAACTGTTAGAATGAGTGTGTCCACATGGAGGTGTGCACACTGAACTGTTAGAATGAGTGTGTCCACATGGAGGTGTGCACACTGAACTGTTAGAATGAGTGTGCCCACATGGAGGTGTGGACACTGAACTGTTAGAATGAGTGTGTCCACATGGAGGTGTGCACACTGAACTGTTAGAATGTGTCCACATGGAGGTGTGCACACTGAACTGTTAGAATGATTGTGTCCACATGGAGGTGTGCACACTGAACTGTTAAAATGTCTGTGCCCACATGGAGGTGTGCACACTGAACTGTTAAAATGTCTGTGCCCACATGGAGGTGTCCACACTGAACTGTTAGAATGAGTGTGTCCACATGGAGGTGTGCACACCGAAGTGTTAGAATGAGTGTGTCCACATGTAGGTGTGCACACTGAACTGATAGAATGAGTGTGTCCACATGGAGGTGTGCACACTGAACTGTTAGAATGTGTGTGTCCACATGGAGGTGTGCACACTGAACTGTTAGAATGACTGTGCCCACATGGAGGTGTGCACACTGAACTGTTAGAATGAGTGTGTCTCTGTGGAGGTGTGCACTCTGAACTGTTAGAATGAGTGTGTACATATGGAGGTGTCCACACTGAACTGTTAGAATGTGTGTCCACATGGAAGTGTGCACACTGAACTGTTAGAATGAGTGTGCCCACATGGAGGAGTGCACACTAAACTGTTAGAATGAGTGTGTCCACATGGACGTGTGCACACTGAACTGTTAGAATGAGTGTGCCCACATGGAGTTGTGTACACTGAACTGTTAGAATGATTGTGTCCACATGGAGGTGTGCACACTGAACTGTTAGAATGACTGTGTCCACACGGAGGTGTGCACACTGAACTGTTAGAATGAGTGTGTCCCTGTGGAGGTGTGCACACTGAACTGTTAGAATGAGTGTGTCCACATGGAGGTGTGCACACTGAACTGTTAGAATGAGTGTGTCCACATGGAGGTGTGCACACTGAACTTTTAGAATGAGTGTGCCAACATGGAGGTGTGCACACTGAACTGTTAGAATATGTCCACATGGAGGTGTGCACACTGTACTGTTAGAATGAGTGTATCCACATGGAGGTGTGCACACTGAACTGTTAGAATGAGTGTGTCCACATGGACGTGTGTACACTGAACTGTTAGATTGAGTCTGTCCACATGTAGGTGTGCACACTGAACTGTTAGATTGAGTGTGTCCACATGGAAGTGTGCACACTGAACTGTTAGAATGAGTGTGCCCACATGGAGGTGTGCACACTGAACTGTTAGAATGAGTGTGTCCACATGGAGGTGTGCACACTGAACTGTTAGAATTAGTGTATCCCTGTTGAGATGTGCACACTGAACTGTTAGAATGAGTGTGCCCACATGGAGGTGTGCACACTGAACTGTTAGAACGAGTGTGTCCACATGGAGGTGTGCACACTGAACTGTTAGAATGAGAGTGCCCACATGGAGGTGTGCACACTGAACTGTTAGAATGAGTGTGCCAACATGGCGGTGTGCACACTGAACTGTTAGAATGAGTGTGTCCACATGGAGGTGTGCACATTGAACTGTTAGAATGTGTCCACATGGAGGTGTGCACACTGAACTGTTAGATTGATTGTGTCCACATGGAGGTGTGGACACTGAACTGTTAAAATGTCTGTGCCCACATGGAGGTGTCCACCCTGAACTTTTAGAATGAGTGTGCCCACAAGGAGGTGTGAACACTGAACTGTTAGAATGAGTGTGTCCACTTGGAGGTGTGCACACTGAACTGTTAGAATGAGTGTGTCCACATGGAGGAGTGCACACTGAACTGTTAGAATGAGTGTGTCCACATGGAGGTGTGCACACTGAACTGTTAGAATGAGTTTGTCCACATTGAGGTGTGCACACTGAAATGTTAGAATGAGTGTGTCCACATGGAGGTGTGCACACTGAACTGTTAGAATGAGTGTGTCCACATGGAGGTGGGCACACTGAACTGTTAGAATGACTGTGCCCACATGGAGGTGTGCACACTGAACTGTTAGAATAAGTGTGTCCCTGTAGAAGTGTGCACACTGAACTGTTAGAATGAGTGTGTCCACATGGAGGTGTGCACACTGAACTGTTAGAATGAGTGTATCCCTGTGGAGATGTGCACACTGAACTGTTAGAATGAGTGTGTCCACATGGAGGTGTGCTCACTGAACTGTTAGAATAAGTGTGTCCCCGTAGAAGTGTGCACACTGAACTGTTAGAATGAGTGTATCCACATTGAGGTGTGCACACTGAACTGTTAGAATGAGTGTGTCCACATGGAGGTGTGCACACTGAACTATTAGAATGAGTGTGTCCCTGTGGAGATGTGCACACTGAACTGTTAGAATGAGTGTGTCCACATGGAGGTGTGCACACTGAACTGTTAGAATGAGTGTGCCCACATGGAGGTGTGCACACTGAACTGTTAGAATGAGTGTGTCCACATGGAGTGTGCACACTGAACTGTTAGAATGAGTATGTCCACATGGAAGTGTGCACACTGAACTGTTAGAATTAGTGTATCCCTGTGGAGATGTGCACACTGAACTGTTAGAATGAGTGTGTCCACCTGGAGGTGTGCACACTGAACTGTTAGAATGAGTGTGTCCACATGGAGGTGTGCACACTGAACTGTTAGAATGAGTGTGTCCACATGGAGGTGTGCACACTGAACTGTTAGAATGAGTGTGCCCACATGGAGGTGTGAACACTGTTCTGTTAGAATGAGTATGCCCACATGGTGGTGTGCACATTGAACTGTTAGAATGAGTGTGCCCACATGGAGGTGTGCACACTGAACTGTTAGAATGAGTGTGTCCACATGGAGGTGTGCACACTGAACTGTTAGAATGAGTGTGTCCACATGGAGGTGTGCACACTGAACTGTTAGAATGAGTGTGCCCACATGGAGGTGTGGACACTGAACTGTTAGAATGAGTGTGTCCACATGGAGGTGTGCACACTGAACTGTTAGAATGTGTCCACATGGAGGTGTGCACACTGAACTGTTAGAATGATTGTGTCCACATGGAGGTGTGCACACTGAACTGTTAAAATGTCTGTGCCCACATGGATGTGTGCACACTGAACTGTTAGAATGAGTGTGTCCACATGGAGGTGTGCACACCGAAGTGTTAGAATTTGTCCACATGTAGGTGTGCACACTGAAGTGTTAGAATGATTGTGTCCACATGGAGGTGTGCACACTGAACTGATAGAATGAGTGTGTCCACATGGAGGTGTGCACACTGAACTGATAGAATGAGTGTGTCCACATGGAGGTGTGCACACTGAACTGTTAGAATGACTGTGCCCACATGGAGGTGTGCACACTGAACTGTTAGAATGAGTGTGTCCCTGTGGAGGTGTGCACACTGAACTGTTAGAATGAGTGTGTACATATGGAGGTGTCCACACTGAACTGTTAGAATGTGTGTCCACATGGAAGTGTGCACACTGAACTGTTAGAATGATTGTGTCCACATGGAGGTGTGCACACTGAACTGTTAGAATGACTGTGTCCACACGGAGGTGTGCAGACTGAACTGTTAGAATGAGTGTGTCCCTGTGGAGGTGTGCACACTGAACTGTTAGAATGAGTGTGTCCACATGGAGGTGTGCACACTGAACTGTTAGAATGATTGTGTCCACATGGAGGTGTGCACACTGAACTTTTAGAATGAGTGTGCCAACATGGAGGTGTGCACACTGAACTGTTAGAATATGTCCACATGGAGGTGTGCACACTGTACTGTTAGAATGAGTGTATCCACATGGAGGTGTGCACACTGAACTGTTAGAATGAGTGTGTCCACATGGAGTTGTGTACACTGAACTGTTAGATTGAGTCTGTCCACATGTAGGTGTGCACACTGAACTGTTAGAATGAGTGTGTCCACATGGAGGTGTGCACACTGAACTGTTAGAATGAGTATGTCCACATGGAAGTGTGCACACTGAACTGTTAGAATTAGTGTATCCCTGTGGAGATGTGCACACTGAACTGTTAGAATGAGTGTGTCCACCTGGAGGTGTGCACACTGAACTGTTTGAATGAGTGTGTCCACATGGAGGTGTGCACACTGAACTGTTAGAATGAGTGTGTCCACATGGAGGTGTGCACACTGAACTGTTAGAATGAGTGTGCCCACATGGAGGTGTGAACACTGTTCTGTTAGAATGAGTATGCCCACATGGTGGTGTGCACATTGAACTGTTAGAATGAGTGTGCCCACATGGAGGTGTGCACACTGAACTGTTAGAATGAGTGTGTCCACATGGAGGTGTGCACACTGAACTGTTAGAATGAGTGTGTCCACATGGAGGTGTGCACACTGAACTGTTAGAATGAGTGTGCCCACATGGAGGTGTGGACACTGAACTGTTAGAATGAGTGTGTCCACATGGAGGTGTGCACACTGAACTGTTAGAATGTGTCCACATGGAGGTGTGCACACTGAACTGTTAGAATGATTGTGTCCACATGGAGGTGTGCACACTGAACTGTTAAAATGTCTGTGCCCACATGGTGGTGTGCACACTGAACTGTTAGAATGAGTGTGTCCACATGGAGGTGTGCACACCGAAGTGTTAGAATTTGTCCACATGTAGGTGTGCACACTGAAGTGTTAGAATGATTGTGTCCACATGGAGGTGTGCACACTGAACTGATAGAATGAGTGTGTCCACATGGAGGTGTGCACACTGAACTGATAGAATGAGTGTGTCTACATGGAGGTGTGCACACTGAACTGTTAGAATGACTGTGCCCACATGGAGGTGTGCACACTGAACTGTTAGAATGAGTGTGTCCCTGTGGAGGTGTGCACACTGAACTGTTAGAATGAGTGTGTACATATGGAGGTGTCCACACTGAACTGTTAGAATGTGTGTCCACATGGAAGTGTGCACACTGAACTGTTAGAATGAGTGTGCCCACATGGAGGTGTGCACACTAAACTGTTAGAATGAGTGTGTCCACATGGAGGTGTGCACACTGAACTGTTAGAATGAGTGTGTCCACATGGAGGTGTGTACACTGAACTGTTAGAATGATTGTGTCCACATGGAGGTGTGCACACTGAACTGTTAGAATGACTGTGTCCACACGGAGGTGTGCAGACTGAACTGTTAGAATGAGTGTGTCCCTGTGGAGGTGTGCACACTGAACTGTTAGAATGAGTGTGTCCACATGGAGGTGTGCACACTGAACTGTTAGAATGATTGTGTCCACATGGAGGTGTGCACACTGAACTTTTAGAATGAGTGTGCCAACATGGAGGTGTGCACACTGAACTGTTAGAATATGTCCACATGGAGGTGTGCACACTGTACTGTTAGAATGAGTGTATCCACATGGAGGTGTGCACACTGAACTGTTAGAATGAGTGTGTCCACATGGAGTTGTGTACACTGAACTGTTAGATTGAGTCTGTCCACATGTAGGTGTGCACACTGAACTGTTAGAATGAGTGTGTCCACATGGAGGTGTGCACACTGAACTGTTAGAATTAGTGTATCCCTGTGGAGATGTGCACACTGAACTGTTAGAATGAGTGTGCCCACATGGAGGTGTGCACACTGAACTGTTAGAACGAGTGTGTCCACATGGAGGTGTGCACACTGAACTGTTAGAATGAGAGTGCCCACATGGAGGTGTGCACACTGAACTGTTAGAATGAGTGTGCCAACATGGCGGTGTGCACACTGAACTGTTAGAATGAGTGTGTCCACATGGAGGTGTGCACATTGAACTGTTAGAATGTGTCCACATGGAGGTGTGCACACTGAACTGTTAGATTGATTGTGTCCACATGGAGGTGTGGACACTGAACTGTTAAAATGTCTGTGCCCACATGGAGGTGTCCACCCTGAACTTTTAGAATGAGTGTGCCCACAAGGAGGTGTGAACACTGAACTGTTAGAATGAGTGTGTCCACTTGGAGGTGTGCACACTGAACTGTTAGAATGAGTGTGTCCACATGGAGGAGTGCACACTGAACTATTAGAATGAGTGTGTCCCTGTGGAGATGTGCACACTGAACTGTTAGAATGAGTGTGTCCACATGGAGGTGTGCACACTGAACTGTTAGAATGAGTGTGTCCACATGGAGGTGTGCTCACTGAACTGTTAGAATAAGTGTGTCCCCGTAGAAGTGTGCACACTGAACTGTTAGAATGAGTGTATCCACATTGAGGTGTGCACACTGAACTGTTAGAATGAGTGTGTCCACATGGAGGTGTGCACACTGAACTATTAGAATGAGTGTGTCCCTGTGGAGATGTGCACACTGAACTGTTAGAATGAGTGTGTCCACATGGAGGTGTGCACACTGAACTGTTAGAATGAGTGTGCCCACATGGAGGTGTGCACACTGAACTGTTAGAATGAGTGTGTCCACATGGAGTGTGCACACTGAACTGTTAGAATGAGTATGTCCACATGGAAGTGTGCACACTGAACTGTTAGAATTAGTGTATCCCTGTGGAGATGTGCACACTGAACTGTTAGAATGAGTGTGTCCACCTGGAGGTGTGCACACTGAACTGTTAGAATGAGTGTGTCCACATGGAGGTGTGCACACTGAACTGTTAGAATGAGTGTGTCCACATGGAGGTGTGCACACTGAACTGTTAGAATGAGTGTGCCCACATGGAGGTGTGAACACTGTTCTGTTAGAATGAGTATGCCCACATGGTGGTGTGCACATTGAACTGTTAGAATGAGTGTGCCCACATGGAGGTGTGCACACTGAACTGTTAGAATGAGTGTGTCCACATGGAGGTGTGCACACTGAACTGTTAGAATGAGTGTGTCCACATGGAGGTGTGCACACTGAACTGTTAGAATGAGTGTGCCCACATGGAGGTGTGGACACTGAACTGTTAGAATGAGTGTGTCCACATGGAGGTGTGCACACTGAACTGTTAGAATGTGTCCACATGGAGGTGTGCACACTGAACTGTTAGAATGATTGTGTCCACATGGAGGTGTGCACACTGAACTGTTAAAATGTCTGTGCCCACATGGATGTGTGCACACTGAACTGTTAGAATGAGTGTGTCCACATGGAGGTGTGCACACCGAAGTGTTAGAATTTGTCCACATGTAGGTGTGCACACTGAAGTGTTAGAATGATTGTGTCCACATGGAGGTGTGCACACTGAACTGATAGAATGAGTGTGTCCACATGGAGGTGTGCACACTGAACTGATAGAATGAGTGTGTCCACATGGAGGTGTGCACACTGAACTGTTAGAATGACTGTGCCCACATGGAGGTGTGCACACTGAACTGTTAGAATGAGTGTGTCCCTGTGGAGGTGTGCACACTGAACTGTTAGAATGAGTGTGTACATATGGAGGTGTCCACACTGAACTGTTAGAATGTGTGTCCACATGGAAGTGTGCACACTGAACTGTTAGAATGAGTGTGCCCACATGGAGGTGTGCACACTGAACTGTTAGAATGATTGTGTCCACATGGAGGTGTGCACACTGAACTGTTAGAATGACTGTGTCCACACGGAGGTGTGCAGACTGAACTGTTAGAATGAGTGTGTCCCTGTGGAGGTGTGCACACTGAACTGTTAGAATGAGTGTGTCCACATGGAGGTGTGCACACTGAACTGTTAGAATGATTGTGTCCACATGGAGGTGTGCACACTGAACTTTTAGAATGAGTGTGCCAACATGGAGGTGTGCACACTGAACTGTTAGAATATGTCCACATGGAGGTGTGCACACTGTACTGTTAGAATGAGTGTATCCACATGGAGGTGTGCACACTGAACTGTTAGAATGAGTGTGTCCACATGGAGTTGTGTACACTGAACTGTTAGATTGAGTCTGTCCACATGTAGGTGTGCACACTGAACTGTTAGAATGAGTGTGTCCACATGGAGGTGTGCACACTGAACTGTTAGAATGAGTATGTCCACATGGAAGTGTGCACACTGAACTGTTAGAATTAGTGTATCCCTGTGGAGATGTGCACACTGAACTGTTAGAATGAGTGTGTCCACCTGGAGGTGTGCACACTGAACTGTTAGAATGAGTGTGTCCACATGGAGGTGTGCACACTGAACTGTTAGAATGAGTGTGTCCACATGGAGGTGTGCACACTGAACTGTTAGAATGAGTGTGCCCACATGGAGGTGTGAACACTGTTCTGTTAGAATGAGTATGCCCACATGGTGGTGTGCACATTGAACTGTTAGAATGAGTGTGCCCACATGGAGGTGTGCACACTGAACTGTTAGAATGAGTGTGTCCACATGGAGGTGTGCACACTGAACTGTTAGAATGAGTGTGTCCACATGGAGGTGTGCACACTGAACTGTTAGAATGAGTGTGCCCACATGGAGGTGTGGACACTGAACTGTTAGAATGAGTGTGTCCACATGGAGGTGTGCACACTGAACTGTTAGAATGTGTCCACATGGAGGTGTGCACACTGAACTGTTAGAATGATTGTGTCCACATGGAGGTGTGCACACTGAACTGTTAAAATGTCTGTGCCCACATGGAGGTGTGCACACTGAACTGTTAGAATGAGTGTGTCCACATGGAGGTGTGCACACCGAAGTGTTAGAATTTGTCCACATGTAGGTGTGCACACTGAAGTGTTAGAATGATTGTGTCCACATGGAGGTGTGCACACTGAACTGATAGAATGAGTGTGTCCACATGGAGGTGTGCACACTGAACTGATAGAATGAGTGTGTCTACATGGAGGTGTGCACACTGAACTGTTAGAATGACTGTGCCCACATGGAGGTGTGCACACTGAACTGTTAGAATGAGTGTGTCCCTGTGGAGGTGTGCACACTGAACTGTTAGAATGAGTGTGTACATATGGAGGTGTCCACACTGAACTGTTAGAATGTGTGTCCACATGGAAGTGTGCACACTGAACTGTTAGAATGAGTGTGCCCACATGGAGGTGTGCACACTAAACTGTTAGAATGAGTGTGTCCACATGGAGGTGTGCACACTGAACTGTTAGAATGAGTGTGTCCACATGGAGGTGTGTACACTGAACTGTTAGAATGATTGTGTCCACATGGAGGTGTGCACACTGAACTGTTAGAATGACTGTGTCCACACGGAGGTGTGCAGACTGAACTGTTAGAATGAGTGTGTCCCTGTGGAGGTGTGCACACTGAACTGTTAGAATGAGTGTGTCCACATGGAGGTGTGCACACTGAACTGTTAGAATGATTGTGTCCACATGGAGGTGTGCACACTGAACTTTTAGAATGAGTGTGCCAACATGGAGGTGTGCACACTGAACTGTTAGAATATGTCCACATGGAGGTGTGCACACTGTACTGTTAGAATGAGTGTATCCACATGGAGGTGTGCACACTGAACTGTTAGAATGAGTGTGTCCACATGGAGTTGTGTACACTGAACTGTTAGATTGAGTCTGTCCACATGTAGGTGTGCACACTGAACTGTTAGAATGAGTGTGTCCACATGGAGGTGTGCACACTGAACTGTTAGAATTAGTGTATCCCTGTGGAGATGTGCACACTGAACTGTTAGAATGAGTGTGCCCACATGGAGGTGTGCACACTGAACTGTTAGAACGAGTGTGTCCACATGGAGGTGTGCACACTGAACTGTTAGAATGAGAGTGCCCACATGGAGGTGTGCACACTGAACTGTTAGAATGAGTGTGCCAACATGGCGGTGTGCACACTGAACTGTTAGAATGAGTGTGTCCACATGGAGGTGTGCACATTGAACTGTTAGAATGTGTCCACATGGAGGTGTGCACACTGAACTGTTAGATTGATTGTGTCCACATGGAGGTGTGGACACTGAACTGTTAAAATGTCTGTGCCCACATGGAGGTGTCCACCCTGAACTTTTAGAATGAGTGTGCCCACAAGGAGGTGTGAACACTGAACTGTTAGAATGAGTGTGTCCACTTGGAGGTGTGCACACTGAACTGTTAGAATGAGTGTGTCCACATGGAGGAGTGCACACTGAACTGTTAGAATGAGTGTGTCCACATGGAGGTGTGCACACTGAACTGTTAGAATGAGTGTGTCCACATGGAGGTGTGCACACTGAAATGTTAGAATGAGTGTGTCCACATGGAGGTGTGCACACTGAACTGTTAGAATGAGTGTGTCCACATGGAGGTGTGCACACTGAACTGTTAGAATAAGTGTGTCCCTGTAGAGTGTGCACACTGAACTGTTAGAATGAGTGTGTCCACATGTAGGTGTGCACACTGAACTGTTAGAATGAGTGTGCCCACATGGAGGTGTGCACACTGAACTGTTAGAATGAGTGTGTCCTCATGGAGGTGTGCACAATGAACTGTTAGAATGAGTTTATCCCTGTGGAGGTGTGCCCACTGAAACTGTTAGAATGAGTATGCCCGCATGTAGGTGTGCACACTGACTGTTAGAATGAGTGTGTCCACATGGAGGTGTGCACACTGAACTATTAGAATGAGTGTGTCCCTGTGGAGATGTGCACACTGAACTGTTAGAATGAGTGTGTCCACATGGAGGTGTGCACACTGAACTGTTAGAATGAGTGTGCCCACATGGAGGTGTTCACACTGAACTGTTAGAATGAGTTTGTCCACATGGAGGTGTGCACACTGAACTGTTAGAATGAGTGTGTCCACATGGAAGTGTGCACACTGAACTGTTAGAATTAGTGTATCCCTGTGGAGATGTGCACACTGAACTGTTAGAATGAGTGTGTCCACATGGAGGTGTGCACACTGAACTGTTAGAATGAGTGTGTCCACATGGAGGTGTGCACACTGAACTGTTAGAATGAGTGTGTCCACATGGAGGTGTGCACACTGAACTGTTAGAATGAGTGTGCCCACATGGAGGTGTGAACACTGTTCTGTTAGAATGAGTATGCCCACATGGTGGTGTGCACATTGAACTGTTAGAATGAGTGTGCCCACATGGAGGTGTGCACACTGAACTGTTAGAATGAGTGTGTCCACATGGAGGTGTGCACACTGAACTGTTAGAATGAGTGTGTCCACATGGAGGTGTTCACACTGAACTGTTAGAATGAGTGTGCCCACATGGAGGTGTGGACACTGAACTGTTAGAATGAGTGTGTCCACATGGAGGTGTGCACACTGAACTGTTAGAATGTGTCCACATGGAGGTGTGCACACTGAACTGTTAGAATGATTGTGTCCACATGGAGGTGTGCACACTGAACTGTTAAAATGTCTGTGCCCACATTTCGGTGTGCACACTGAACTGATAGAATGAGTGTGTCCACATGGAGGTGTGCACACTGAACTGATAGAATGAGTGTGTCCACATGGAGGTGTGCACACTGAACTGTTAGAATGACTGTGCCCACATGGAGGTGTGCACATTGAACTGTTAGAATGAGTGTGTCCCTGTGGAGGTGTGCACACTGAACTGTTAGAATGAGTGTGTACATATGGAGGTGTCCACACTGAACTGTTAGAATGTGTGTCCACATGGAAGTGTGCACACTGAACTGTTAGAATGAGTGTGCCCACATGGAGGTGTGCACACTAAACTGTTAGAATGAGTGTGTCCACATGGAGGTGTGCACACTGTACTGTTAGAATGAGTGTATCCACATGGAGGTGTGCACACTGAACTGTTAGAATGAGTGTGTCCACATGGAGTTGTGTACACTGAACTGTTAGATTGAGTCTGTCCACATGTAGGTGTGCACACTGAACTGTTAGAATTAGTGTATCCCTGTGGAGATGTGCACACTGAACTGTTAGAATGAGTGTGCCCACATGGAGGTGTGCACACTGAACTGTTAGAACGAGTGTGTCCACATGGAGGTGTGCACACTGAACTGTTAGAATGAGAGTGCCCACATGGAGGTGTGCACACTGAACTGTTAGAATGAGTGTGCCAACATGGCGGTGTGCACACTGAACTGTTAGAATGAGTGTGTCCACATGGAGGTGTGCACACTGAACTGTTAGAATGTGTCCACATGGAGGTGTGCACACTGAACTGTTAGAATGAGTGTGTCCACATGGAAGTGTGCACACTGAAGTGTTAAAATGTCTGTGCCCACATGGAGGTGTCCACACTGAACTTTTAGAATGAGTGTGCCCACAAGGAGGTGTGAACACTGAACTGTTAGAATGAGTGTGTCCACATGGAGGTGTGCACACTGAACTGTTAGAATGAGTGTGTCCACATGGAGGAGTGCACACTGAACTGTTAGAATGAGTGTGTCCACATGGAGGTGTGCACACTGAACTGTTAGAATGAGTGTGTCCACATGGAGGTGTGCACACTGTATTGTTAGAATGAGTGTGTCCACATGGAGGTGTGCACACTGAACTGTTAGAATGAGTGTGTCCACATGAGGGTGTGCACACTGAACTGTTAGAATGACTGTGCCCACATGGAGGTGTGCACACTGAACTGTTAGAATAAGTGTGTCCCTGTAGAAGTGTGCACACTGAACTGTTAGAATGAGTGTGTCCACATGGAGGTGTGCACACTGAACTGTTAGAATGAGTGTGTCCACATGGAGGTGTGCACACTGAACTGTTAAAATGAGTGTGCCCACATGGAGGTGTGCACACTGAACTATTAGAATGAGTGTGTCCACATGGAGGTGTGCACACTGAACTTTTAGAATGAGTGTGCCCACATGGAGGTGTGAACTCTGAACTGTTAGAATATGTCCACATGGAGGTGTGCATACTGAACTGTTAGAATGAGTGTGTCCACATGGAAGTGTGCACACTGAACTGTTAGAATGAGTGTGCCCACATGGAGGTGTGCACACTGAACTGTTAGAATGAGTGTGTCCACATGGAGGTGTGCACACTGAACTGTTAGAATGAGTGTGTCCCTGTGGAGGTGTGCACACTGAACTGTTAGAATGAGTGTGTCCACATGGAGATGTGCACACTGAAGAGTTAGAATGAGTGTGTCCACATGGAGGTGTGCACACTGAACTTTTAGAATGAGTGTGCCCACATGGAGGTGTGCACACTGAACTGTTAGAATATGTCCACATGGAGGTGTGCACACTGAACTGTTAGAATGAGTGTGTAAACATGGAAGTGTGCACACTGAACTGTTAGAATGAGTGTGCCCACATGGAGGTGTGCACACTGAACTGTTAGAATGAGTGTGTCCACATGGAGGTGTGCACACTGAACTGTTAGAATGATTGTATCCCTGTGGAGATGTGCACACTGAACTGTTAGAATGAGTGTGTCCACATGGAGGTGTGCACACTGAACTGTTAGAATGAGTGTGCCCACTTGGAGGTGTGCACACTGAACTGTTAGAATATGTCCACATGGAGGTGTGCACACTGTATTGTTAGAATGAGTGTGTCCACATGGAGGTGTGCACAATGAACTGTTAGAATGAGTGGGTCCACATGGAGGTGTGCACACTGAACTGTTAGAATGAGTGTGTCCACATGGAGGTGTGCACACTGAACTGTTAGAATGAGTGTGTCTACATCGAGGTGTGCACACTGAACTGTTAGAATGAGTGTGTCCACATGGAGGTGTGCACACTGAACTGTTAGAATGAGTGTGTCCACATGGAGATGTGCACACTGAAGAGTTAGAATGAGTGTGTCCACATGGAGGTGTGCACACTGAACTTTTAGAATGAGTGTGCCAACATGGAGGTGTGCACACTGAACTGTTAGAATATGTCCACATGGAGGTGTGCACACTGAACTGTTAGAATGAGTGTGTCCACATGGAAGTGTGCACACTGAACTGTTAGAATGAGTGTGCCCACATGGAGGTGTGCACACTGAACTGTTAGAATGAGTGTGTCCACATGGAGGTGTGCACACTGAACTGTTAGAATGAGTGTATCCCTGTGGAGATGTGCACACTGAACTGTTAGAATGAGTGTGTCCACATGGAGGTGTGCACACTGAACTGTTAGAATATGTCCACATGGAGGTGTGCACACTGTATTGTTAGAATGAGTGTGTCCACATGGAGGTGTGCACAATGAACTGTTAGAATGAGTGGGTCCACATGGAGGTGTGCACACTGAACTGTTAGAATGAGTGTGTCCACATGGAGGTGTGCACCCTGAACTGTTAGAATGAGTGTGTCTACATGGAGGTGTGCACACTGAACTGTTAGAATGAGTGTGCCCACATGGAGGTGTGCACACTGAACTGTTAGAATGAGTGTGTCCACATGGAGGTGTGCACACTGAACTGTTAGAATGAGTTTATCCCTGTGGAGGTGTGCACAATGAACTGTTAGAATGAGTGTGACCACATGGAGGTGTGCACAATGAACTGTTAGAATGAGTGTGTCCACATGGAGGTGTGCACACTGAACTGTTAGAATGAGTGTGTCCACATGGAGCTGTGCACACTGAACTGTTATAATGAGTGTGCCAACATGGAGATTTTGCACACTGTTCTGTTACAATGAGTGTGTCCACATGGAGGTGTGCACACTGAACTGTTAGAATGAGTGTGTCCACATGGAGGTGTGCACACTGAACTATTAGAATGAGTGTGTCCACATGGAGGATTGCACACTGTTCAGTTAGAATGAGTATGCCCACATGGAGGTGTGCACACTGAACTGTTAGAATGAGTGTGTCCACATGGAGGTGTGCACACTGAACTGTTAGAATGAGTGTGTCCACATGGAGGTGTGCACACTGAACTGTTAGAATGAGTGTGTCCACATGGAGGTGTGCACACTGAACTGTTAGAAATAGTGTGCCCACATGGAGGTGTGCACACTGAACTCTTAGAATATGTCCACATGGAGGTGTGCACACTGTATTTTTAGAATGAGTGTGTCCACATGGTGGTGTGCACAATGAACTGTTAGAATGAGTGGGTCCACATGGACGTGTGCACACTGAACTGTTAGAATGAGTGTGTCCACATGGAGGTGTGCACACTGAACTGTTAGAATGAGTGTGTCCACATGGAAGTGTGCACACTGAACTGTTAGAATGAGTGTGCCCACAAAGAGGTGTGCATTCTGAACTGTTGGAATGAGTGTGTCCACATGGAGTTGTGCACTCTGAACTGTAAGAATGAGTTTATCCCTGTGGAGGTGAGCACAATGAACTGTTAGAATGAGTGTGTCCACATGGAGGTGTGCACAATGAACTGTTAGAATGAGTGTGTCCACATGGAGGTGTGCACACTGAACTGTTAGAATGAGTGTGTCCACATGTAGGTGTGCACATTGAACTGTTAGAATGAGTGTGCCCACATGGAGGTGTGCACACTGTTCTGTTTGAATGAGTATGCCCACATGGAGGTGTGCACACTGAACTGTTAGAATGAGTGTGCCCACATGGAGGTGTGGACACTGAACTGTGAGAATGAGTGTGTCCACATGGAGGTGTGCACACTGAACGGTTAGAATGAGTTTATCCCTGTGGTGGTGTGCACACTGAACTGTTAGAATGAGTGTGTCCACATGGAGGTGTGCACACTGAACTGTTAGAATGAGTGTGTCCACATGGAGGTGTGCACACTGAACTGTTAGAATGAGTGTGTCCACATGGAGGTGTGCACACTGAACTGTTAGAATGAGTGTGCCCAACTGGAGGTGTGCACACTGTTCTGTTAGAATGAGTATGCCCACATGGAGGTGTGCACACTGAACTGTTAGAATGAGTGTGTCCACATGGAGGTGTGTACACTGAACTTTTAGAATGAGTGTATCCCTGTGGAGATGTGCACACTGAACTGTTAGAATGAGTTGCCCACATGGAGTTGTGTACGCTGAACTGTTAGAATGATTGTGTCCACATGGAGGTGTGCACACTGAACTGTTAGAATATGTCCACATGGAGGTGTGCACACTGAACTGTTAGAATGAGTGTGTCCACATGGAGGTGTGCACACTGAACTGTTAGAATGAGTGTGTCCACATGGAGGTGTGCACACTGAACTGTTAGAATGATTGTGTCCACATGGAGGTGTGCACACTGAACTGTTAGAATGGGTGTGCCCACATGGAGGTGTGCACACTGAACTGTTAGAATGATTGTGTCCACATGGAGGTGTGCACAATGAACTGTGTAGAATGAGTGTGCCCACATGGAGGTGTGCACACTGAACTGTTAGAATGAGTGTGCCCACATGGAGGTGTGCACACTGAACTGTTAGAATGAGTGTGCCCACATGGAGGTGTGCACACTGAACTGTTAGAATGAGTGTGTCCATATGGAGGTGTGCACACTGAATGTTAGAATGAGTGTGCCCACATGGAGGTGTGCACACTGAACTGTTAGAATGAGTGTGCCCACATGGAGGTGTGCACACAGAACTGTTAGAATGACTGTGTCCACATGGAGGTGTGCACATTGAAGTGTTAGAATTTGTCCACATGTAGGTGTGCACACTGAACTGTTAGAATGAGTGTGTCCACATGGAGGTGTGCACACTGAACTGGTAGAATGGGTGTGTCCACATGGAGGTGTGCACACTGAACTGTTAGAATGATTGTGTCCACATGGAGGTGTGCACAATGAACTGTGTAGAATGAGTGTGCCCACATGGAGGTGTGCAAAATGAACTGTTAGAATGAGTGTGCCCACATGGAGGTGTGCACACTGAACTGTTAGAATGAGTGTGCCCACATGGAGGTGTGCACACTGAACTGTTAGAATGAGTGTGATCCCATGGAGTTGTGCACACTGAACTGTTAGAATGACTGTGTCCACATGGAGATGTGCACACAAAACTGTTAGAATTACTGTGTCCACATGGAGGTATGCACACTGAACTGTTAGAATGAGTGTGTCCCTGTGGAGTAATGCACACTGAACTGTTAGAATGAGTGTGCACAATTGGAGGTGTGCACACTGAACTGTTAGAATGAGTGTGTCCACCTGGAGGTGTGCACACTGAATTGTTAGAATGAGTGTGTCCACCTGGAGGTGTGCACACTGAAATGTTTGAATGAGTGTGTCCACATGGATGTGTGCACACTGAAATGTTAGAATGAGTGTGCCCACATGGAGGTGTGCACACTGAACTGTTAGAATGAGTGTGCCCAAATGGAGGTGTGCACCCTGAACTGTTAGAATGAGTGTGTCCACATGGAGGTGTGCAAATTGAACTGTTAGAATGAGTGTGTCCACATGGAGGTGTGCACACTGAACTGTTAGAATGAGTGTGTCCACATGGAGGTGTGCACACTGAACTATTAGAATGAGTGTGTCCACATGGAGGATTGCACACTGTTCAGTTAGAATGAGTATGCCCACATGGAGGTG
Organism: Peromyscus eremicus; assembly: GCF_949786415.1. Lineage (NCBI taxonomy): Eukaryota > Metazoa > Chordata > Mammalia > Rodentia > Cricetidae > Peromyscus > Peromyscus eremicus. The sequence continues at coordinate 98,881 of NW_026734920.1, read as the reverse complement.
TGCACACTGAACTGTTAGAATGAGTGTGTCCACATGGAGGTGTGCACACTGAACTGTTAGAATGAGTGTGTCCACATGGAGGTGTGCACACTGAACTGTTAGAATGAGTGTGTCCACATGGAGGTGTGCACACTGAACTGTTAGAAATAGTGTGCCCACATGGAGGTGTGCACACTGAACTCTTAGAATATGTCCACATGGAGGTGTGCACACTGTATTTTTAAAATGAGTGTGTCCACATGGTGGTGTGCACAATGAACTGTTAGAATGAGTGGGTCCACATGGACGTGTGCACACTGAACTGTTAGAATGAGTGTGTCCACATGGAGGTGTGCACACTGAACTGTTAGAATGAGTGTGTCCACATGGAAGTGTGCACACTGAACTGTTAGAATGAGTGTGCCCACAAAGAGGTGTGCATTCTGAACTGTTGGAATGAGTGTGTCCACATGGAGGTGTGCACTCTGAACTGTTAGAATGAGTTTATCCCTGTGGAGGTGAGCACAATGAACTGTTAGAATGAGTGTGCCCACATGGAGTTGTGCACATTGAACTGTTAGAATGTGTCCACATGGAGGTGTGCACACTGAACTGTTAGAATGAGTGTGTCCACATGGAAGTGTGCACACTGAAGTGTTAAAATGTCTGTGCCCACATGGAGGTGTCCACACTGAACTTTTAGAATGAGTGTGCCCACAAGGAGGTGTGAACACTGAACTGTTAGAATGAGTGTGTCCACATGGAGGTGTGCACACTGAACTGTTAGAATGAGTGTGTCCACATGGAGGAGTGCACACTGAACTGTTAGAATGAGTGTGTCCACATGGAGGTGTGCACACTGAACTGTTAGAATGAGTGTGTCCACATGGAGGTGTGCACACTGTATTGTTAGAATGAGTGTGTCCACATGGAGGTGTGCACACTGAACTGTTAGAATGAGTGTGTCCACATGAGGGTGTGCACACTGAACTGTTAGAATGACTGTGCCCACATGGAGGTGTGCACACTGAACTGTTAGAATAAGTGTGTCCCTGTAGAAGTGTGCACACTGAACTGTTAGAATGAGTGTGTCCACATGGAGGTGTGCACACTGAACTGTTAGAATGAGTGTGTCCACATGGAGGTGTGCACACTGAACTGTTAAAATGAGTGTGCCCACATGGAGGTGTGCACACTGAACTATTAGAATGAGTGTGTCCACATGGAGGTGTGCACACTGAACTTTTAGAATGAGTGTGCCCACATGGAGGTGTGAACTCTGAACTGTTAGAATATGTCCACATGGAGGTGTGCATACTGAACTGTTAGAATGAGTGTGTCCACATGGAAGTGTGCACACTGAACTGTTAGAATGAGTGTGCCCACATGGAGGTGTGCACACTGAACTGTTAGAATGAGTGTGTCCACATGGAGGTGTGCACACTGAACTGTTAGAATGAGTGTGTCCCTGTGGAGGTGTGCACACTGAACTGTTAGAATGAGTGTGTCCACATGGAGATGTGCACACTGAAGAGTTAGAATGAGTGTGTCCACATGGAGGTGTGCACACTGAACTTTTAGAATGAGTGTGCCCACATGGAGGTGTGCACACTGAACTGTTAGAATATGTCCACATGGAGGTGTGCACACTGAACTGTTAGAATGAGTGTGTAAACATGGAAGTGTGCACACTGAACTGTTAGAATGAGTGTGCCCACATGGAGGTGTGCACACTGAACTGTTAGAATGAGTGTGTCCACATGGAGGTGTGCACACTGAACTGTTAGAATGAATGTATCCCTGTGGAGATGTGCACACTGAACTGTTAGAATGAGTGTGTCCACATGGAGGTGTGCACACTGAACTGTTAGAATGAGTGTGCCCACTTGGAGGTGTGCACACTGAACTGTTAGAATATGTCCACATGGAGGTGTGCACACTGTATTGTTAGAATGAGTGTGTCCACATGGAGGTGTGCACAATGAACTGTTAGAATGAGTGGGTCCACATGGAGGTGTGCACACTGAACTGTTAGAATGAGTGTGTCCACATGGAGGTGTGCACACTGAACTGTTAGAATGAGTGTGTCTACATGGAGGTGTGCACACTGAACTGTTAGAATGAGTGTGTCCACATGGAGGTGTGCACACTGAACTGTTAGAATGAGTGTGTCCACATGGAGATGTGCACACTGAAGAGTTAGAATGAGTGTGTCCACATGGAGGTGTGCACACTGAACTTTTAGAATGAGTGTGCCAACATGGAGGTGTGCACACTGAACTGTTAGAATATGTCCACATGGAGGTGTGCACACTGAACTGTTAGAATGAGTGTGTCCACATGGAAGTGTGCACACTGAACTGTTAGAATGAGTGTGCCCACATGGAGGTGTGCACACTGAACTGTTAGAATGAGTGTGTCCACATGGAGGTGTGCACACTGAACTGTTAGAATGAGTGTATCCCTGTGGAGATGTGCACACTGAACTGTTAGAATGAGTGTGTCCACATGGAGGTGTGCACACTGAACTGTTAGAATGAGTGTGCCCACTTGGAGGTGTGCACACTGAACTGTTAGAATATGTCCACATGGAGGTGTGCACACTGTATTGTTAGAATGAGTGTGTCCACATGGAGGTGTGCACAATGAACTGTTAGAATGAGTGGGTCCACATGGAGGTGTGCACACTGAACTGTTAGAATGAGTGTGTCCACATGGAGGTGTGCACCCTGAACTGTTAGAATGAGTGTGTCTACATGGAGGTGTGCACACTGAACTGTTAGAATGAGTGTGCCCACATGGAGGTGTGCACACTGAACTGTTAGAATGAGTGTGTCCACATGGAGGTGTGCACACTGAACTGTTAGAATGAGTTTATCCCTGTGGAGGTGTGCACAATGAACTGTTAGAATGAGTGTGACCACATGGAGGTGTGCACAATGAACTGTTAGAATGAGTGTGTCCACATGGAGGTGTGCACACTGAACTGTTAGAATGAGTGTGTCCACATGGAGGTGTGCACACTGAACTGTTATAATGAGTGTGCCAACATGGAGGTTTGCACACTGTTCTGTTACAATGAGTGTGTCCACATGGAGGTGTGCACACTGAACTGTTAGAATGAGTGTGTCCACATGGAGGTGTGCACACTGAACTATTAGAATGAGTGTGTCCACATGGAGGATTGCACACTGTTCAGTTAGAATGAGTATGCCCACATGGAGGTGTGCACACTGAACTGTTAGAATGAGTGTGTCCACATGGAGGTGTGCACACTGAACTGTTAGAATGAGTGTGTCCACATGGAGGTGTGCACACTGAACTGTTAGAATGAGTGTGTCCACATGGAGGTGTGCACACTGAACTGTTAGAAATAGTGTGCCCACATGGAGGTGTGCACACTGAACTCTTAGAATATGTCCACATGGAGGTGTGCACACTGTATTTTTAGAATGAGTGTGTCCACATGGTGGTGTGCACAATGAACTGTTAGAATGAGTGGGTCCACATGGACGTGTGCACACTGAACTGTTAGAATGAGTGTGTCCACATGGAGGTGTGCACACTGAACTGTTAGAATGAGTGTGTCCACATGGAAGTGTGCACACTGAACTGTTAGAATGAGTGTGCCCACAAAGAGGTGTGCATTCTGAACTGTTGGAATGAGTGTGTCCACATGGAGGTGTGCACTCTGAACTGTAAGAATGAGTTTATCCCTGTGGAGGTGAGCACAATGAACTGTTAGAATGAGTGTGTCCACATGGAGGTGTGCACAATGAACTGTTAGAATGAGTGTGTCCACATGGAGGTGTGCACACTGAACTGTTAGAATGAGTGTGTCCACATGTAGTTGTGCACATTGAACTGTTAGAATGAGTGTGCCCACATGGAGGTGTGCACACTGTTCTGTTTGAATGAGTATGCCCACATGGAGGTGTGCACACTGAACTGTTAGAATGAGTGTGCCCACATGGAGGTGTGGACACTGAACTGTGAGAATGAGTGTGTCCACATGGAGGTGTGCACACTGAACGGTTAGAATGAGTTTATCCCTGTGGTGGTGTGCACACTGAACTGTTAGAATGAGTGTGTCCACATGGAGGTGTGCACACTGAACTGTTAGAATGAGTGTGTCCACATGGAGGTGTGCACACTGAACTGTTAGAATGAGTGTGTCCACATGGAGGTGTGCACACTGAACTGTTAGAATGAGTGTGCCCAACTGGAGGTGTGCACACTGTTCTGTTAGAATGAGTATGCCCACATGGAGGTGTGCACACTGAACTGTTAGAATGAGTGTGTCCACATGGAGGTGTGTACACTGAACTTTTAGAATGAGTGTATCCCTGTGGAGATGTGCACACTGAACTGTTAGAATGAGTTGCCCACATGGAGTTGTGTACGCTGAACTGTTAGAATGATTGTGTCCACATGGAGGTGTGCACACTGAACTGTTAGAATATGTCCACATGGAGGTGTGCACACTGAACTGTTAGAATGAGTGTGTCCACATGGAGGTGTGCACACTGAACTGTTAGAATGAGTGTGTCCACATGGAGGTGTGCACACTGAACTGTTAGAATGATTGTGTCCACATGGAGGTGTGCACACTGAACTGTTAGAATGGGTGTGCCCACATGGAGGTGTGCACACTGAACTGTTAGAATGATTGTGTCCACATGGAGGTGTGCACAATGAACTGTGTAGAATGAGTGTGCCCACATGGAGGTGTGCACACTGAACTGTTAGAATGAGTGTGCCCACATGGAGGTGTGCACACTGAACTGTTAGAATGAGTGTGCCCACATGGAGGTGTGCACTCTGAACTGTTAGAATGAGTGTGTCCATATGGAGGTGTGCACACTGAATGTTAGAATGAGTGTGCCCACATGGAGGTGTGCACACTGAACTGTTAGAATGAGTGTGCCCACATGGAGGTGTGCACACAGAACTGTTAGAATGACTGTGTCCACATGGAGGTGTGCACATTGAAGTGTTAGAATTTGTCCACATGTAGGTGTGCACACTGAACTGTTAGAATGAGTGTGTCCACATGGAGGTGTGCACACTGAACTGGTAGAATGGGTGTGTCCACATGGAGGTGTGCACACTGAACTGTTAGAATGATTGTGTCCACATGGAGGTGTGCACAATGAACTGTGTAGAATGAGTGTGCCCACATGGAGGTGTGCAAAATGAACTGTTAGAATGAGTGTGCCCACATGGAGGTGTGCACACTGAACTGTTAGAATGAGTGTGCCCACATGGAGGTGTGCACACTGAACTGTTAGAATGAGTGTGATCCCATGGAGTTGTGCACACTGAACTGTTAGAATGACTGTGTCCACATGGAGATGTGCACACAAAACTGTTAGAATTACTGTGTCCACATGGAGGTATGCACACTGAACTGTTAGAATGAGTGTGTCCCTGTGGAGTAATGCACACTGAACTGTTAGAATGAGTGTGCACAATTGGAGGTGTGCACACTGAACTGTTAGAATGAGTGTGTCCACATGGAGGTGTGCACACTGAACTGTTAGAATGAGTGTGTCTTCATGGAGGTGTGCATACTGAACTGTTAGAATGAGTGTGTCCACCTGGAGGTGTGCACACTGAATTGTTAGAATGAGTGTGTCCACCTGGAGGTGTGCACACTGAAATGTTTGAATGAGTGTGTCCACATGGATGTGTGCACACTGAAATGTTAGAATGAGTGTGCCCACATGGAGGTGTGCACACTGAACTGTTAGAATGAGTGTGCCCAAATGGAGGTGTGCACCCTGAACTGTTAGAATGAGTGTGTCCACATGGAGGTGTGCAAATTGAACTGTTAGAATGAGTGTGTCCACATGGAGGTGTGCACACTGAACTGTTAGAATGAGTGTGTCCACATGGAGGTGTGCACACTGAACTATTAGAATGAGTGTGTCCACATGGAGGATTGCACACTGTTCAGTTAGAATGAGTATGCCCACATGGAGGTGTGCACACTGAACTGTTAGAATGAGTGTGTCCACATGGAGGTGTGCACACTGAACTGTTAGAATGAGTGTGTCCACATGGAGGTGTGCACACTGAACTGTTAGAATGAGTGTGTCCACATGGAGGTGTGCACACTGAACTGTTAGAAATAGTGTGCCCACATGGAGGTGTGCACACTGAACTCTTAGAATATGTCCACATGGAGGTGTGCACACTGTATTTTTAAAATGAGTGTGTCCACATGGTGGTGTGCACAATGAACTGTTAGAATGAGTGGGTCCACATGGACGTGTGCACACTGAACTGTTAGAATGAGTGTGTCCACATGGAGGTGTGCACACTGAACTGTTAGAATGAGTGTGTCCACATGGAAGTGTGCACACTGAACTGTTAGAATGAGTGTGCCCACAAAGAGGTGTGCATTCTGAACTGTTGGAATGAGTGTGTCCACATGGAGGTGTGCACTCTGAACTGTTAGAATGAGTTTATCCCTGTGGAGGTGAGCACAATGAACTGTTAGAATGAGTGTGTCCACATGGAGGTGTGCACAATGAACTGTTAGAATGAGTGTGTCCACATGGAGGTGTGCACACTGAACTGTTAGAATGAGTGTGTCCACATGTAGGTGTGCACATTGAACTGTTAGAATGAGTGTGCCCACATGGAGGTGTGCACACTGTTCTGTTTGAATGAGTATGCCCACATGGAGGTGTGCACACTGAACTGTTAGAATGAGTGTGCCCACATGGAGGTGTGGACACTGAACTGTGAGAATGAGTGTGTCCACATGGAGGTGTGCACACTGAATGGTTAGAATGAGTTTATCCCTGTGGTGGTGTGCACACTGAACTGTTAGAATGAGTGTGTCCACATGGAGGTGTGCACACTGAACTGTTAGAATGAGTGTGTCCACATGGAGGTGTGCCCACTGAACTGTTAGAATGAGTGTGTCCACATGGAGGTGTGCACACTGAACTGTTAGAATGAGTGTGCCCACCTGGAGGTGTGCACACTGTTCTGTTAGAATGAGTATGCCCACATGGAGGTGTGCACACTGAACTGTTAGAATGAGTGTGTCCACATGGAGGTGTGTACACTGAACTTTTAGAATGAGTGTATCCCTGTGGAGATGTGCACACTGAACTGTTAGAATGAGTTGCCCACATGGAGTTGTGTACGCTGAACTGTTAGAATGATTGTGTCCACATGGAGGTGTGCACACTGAACTGTTAGAATATGTCCACATGGAGGTGTGCACACTGAACTGTTAGAATGAGTGTGTCCACATGGAGGTGTGCACACTGAACTGTTAGAATGAGTGTGTCCACATGGAGGTGTGCACACTGAACTGTTAGAATGATTGTGTCCACATGGAGGTGTGCACACTGAACTGTTAGAATGGGTGTGCCCACATGGAGGTGTGCACACTGAACTGTTAGAATGATTGTGTCCACATGGAGGTGTGCACAATGAACTGTGTAGAATGAGTGTGCCCACATGGAGGTGTGCACACTGAACTGTTAGAATGAGTGTGCCCACATGGAAGTGTGCACACTGAACTGTTAGAATGAGTGTGCCCACATGGAGGTGTGCACTCTGAACTGTTAGAATGAGTGTGTCCATATGGAGGTGTGCACAATGAATGTTAGAATGAGTGTGCCCACATGGAGGTGTGCACACTGAACTGTTAGAATGAGTGTGCCCACATGGAGGTGTGCACACAGAACTGTTAGAATGACTGTGTCCACATGGAGGTGTGCACATTGAAGTGTTAGAATTTGTCCACATGTAGGTGTGCACACTGAACTGTTAGAATGAGTGTGTCCACATGGAGGTGTGCACACTGAACTGGTAGAATGGGTGTGTCCACATGGAGGTGTGCACACTGAACTGTTAGAATGATTGTGTCCACATGGAGGTGTGCACAATGAACTGTGTAGAATGAGTGTGCCCACATGGAGGTGTGCAAAATGAACTGTTAGAATGAGTGTGCCCACATGGAGGTGTGCACACTGAACTGTTAGAATGAGTGTGCCCACATAGAGGTGTGCACACTGAACTGTTAGAATGAGTGTGATCCCATGGAGTTGTGCACACTGAACTGTTAGAATGACTGTGTCCACATGGAGATGTGCACACAAAACTGTTAGAATTACTGTGTCCACATGGAGGTGTGCACACTGAACTGTTAGAATGAGTGTGTCCCTGTGGAGTAATGCACACTGAACTGTTAGAATGAGTGTGCACAATTGGAGGTGTGCACACTGAACTGTTAGAATGAGTGTGTCCACATGGAGGTGTGCACACTGAACTGTTAGAATGAGTGTGTCCACCTGGAGGTGTGCACACTGAATTGTTAGAATGAGTGTGTCCACCTGGAGGTGTGCACACTGAAATGTTTGAATGAGTGTGTCCACATGGATGTGTGCACACTGAAATGTTAGAATGAGTGTGCCCACATGGAGGTGTGCACACTGAACTGTTAGAATGAGTGTGCCCAAATGGAGGTGTGCACCCTGAACTGTTAGAATGAGTGTGTCCACATGGAGGTGTGCAAATTGAACTGTTAGAATGAGTGTGTCCACATGGAGGTGTGCACACTGAACTGTTAGTATGAGTGTGTCCACATGGAGGTGTGCACACTGAACTGTTAGAATGAGTGTGTCCACATGGAGGTGTGCACACTGAACTGTTAGAATAATTGTGTCCCTTTGGAGGTGTGCACACTGAACTGTTAGAATGAGTGTGCCCACATGGAGGTGTGCACACAGAACTGTTAGAATGAGTGTGCCCACATGGAGGTGTGCACACTGAACTGTTAGAATACTGTGTCCACATGGAGATGTGCACACTGAACTGTTAGAATGAATGTGCCCACATGGAGTTGTGCACACTGAACTGTTAGAATGAGTGTGTCCACTTGGAGGTGTGCACACTGAACTGTTAGAATGAGTGTGCCCACATGGATTTGTGCACACTGAACTGTTAGAATGACTGTGTCCACATGGAGGTGTGCACACTGAACTCTTAGAATGACTGTGTCCACGTGGAGGTGTGCACACTGAACTGTTAGAATGGGTGTGCCCACATGGAGGTGTGCACACTGAAATGTTAGAATGAGTGTGTCCATATGGAGGTGTGCACACTGAACTGTTAGAATGAGTGTGCCCACATGGATGTGTGCACACTGAACTGTTAGAATGATTGTGTCCCTTTGGAGGTGTGCACACTGAACTGTTAGAATGAGTGTGCCCACATGGAGATGTGCACACTGATCTGTTAGAATGAGTTTGCCCACATGGAGGTGTGCACACTGAACTGTTAGAATGAGTGTGTCCATATGGAGGTGTGCACAATGAACTGTGTAGAATGAGTGTGCCCACATGGAGTTGTGCACACTGAACTGTTAGAATGAGTGTGTTACTGTGGAGGTGTGCACACTGAACTGTGTAGAATGAGTGTGCCCACATGGAGGTGTGCACACTGAACTGTTAGAATGAGTGTGTCCACATGGAGGTGTGCACACTGAACTGTTAGAATGAGTGTGTCCACATGGAGGTGTGCACACTGAACTGTTAGAATGAGTGTGTCCACCTGGAGTTGTGCACAGTGAACTGTTAGAATGAGTGTGTCCACATGGAGGTGTGCACACTGAACTGTTAGAATGAGTGTGTCCACATGGAGGTGTGCACACTGAACTGTTAGAATTGGTGTGTCGACATGGAGGTGTGCACACTGAACTGTTAGAATGAGTGTGTCCACATGGAGGTGTGCACACTGAACTGTTAGAATGGGTGTGTCCACATGGAGGTGTGCACACTGAACTGTTAGAATGATTGTGTCCACATGGAGGTGTGCACAATGAACTCTGTAGAATGAGTGTGCCCACATGGAGGTGTGCAAAATGAACTGTTAGAATGAGTGTGCCCACATGGAGGTGTGCACACTGAACTGTTAGAATGAGTGTGCCCACATGGAGGTGTGCACACTGAACTGTTAGAATGACTGTGTCCACATGGAGGTGTGCACACTGAACTGTTAGAATGAGTGTGATCACATGGAGTTGTGCACACTGAACTGTTAGAATGACTGTGTCCACATGGAGATGTGCACACAGAACTGTTAGAATGACTGTGTCCACATGGAGGTGTGCACACTGAACTGTTAGAATGAGTGTGTCCCTGTGGAGTAATGCACACTGAACTGTTAGAATGCGTGTGCCCAATTGGAGGTGTGCACACTGAACTGTTAGAATGAGTGTGTCCACATGGAGTTGTGCACACTGAACTGTTAGAATGAGTGTGTCTTCATGGAGGTGTGCAAACTGAACTGTTAGAATGAGTGTGTCCACCTGGAGGTGTGCACACTGAATTGTTAGAATGAGTGTGTCCACCTGGAGGTGTGCACACTGAAATGTTAGAATGAGTGTGTCCACATGGATGTGTGCACACTGAACTGTTAGAATGAGTGTGCCCACATGGAGATGTGCACACTGAACTGTTAGAATGAGTGTGCCCACATGAAGGTGTGCACACTGAACTGTTAGAATGAGTATGTCCACATGGAGGTGTGCAAATTGAACTGTTAGAATGAGTGTGTCCACATGGAGGTGTGCACACTGAACTGTTAGAATGAGTGTGCCCACATGGAGGTGTGCACACTGAACTGTTAGAATGAGTGTGTCCACATGGAGGTGTGCACACTGAACTGTTAGAATGAGTGTATCCCTGTGGAGGTGTGCAAACTGAACTGTTAGAATGAGTGTGTCCACATGGAGGTGTGCACACTGAACTGTTAGAATGAGTGTGTCCACATGGAGGTGTGCACACTGAACTGTTAGAATGAGTGTGTCCACATGGAGGTGTGCACACTGAACTGTTAGAATGACTGTGTCCACATGGAGGTGTGCACACTGAAATGTTAGAATGACTGTGTCCACATGGAGGTGTGCACACTGAACTGTTAGAATGAGTGTGTCCCTGTGGAGTAATGCACACTGAACTGTTAGAATGAGTGTGCCCACATGGAGGTGTGCACACTGAACTGTTAGAATGAGTGTGTCTTCATGGAGGTGAGCAAACTGAACTGTTAGAATGAGTGTGTCCACCTGGAGGTGTGCACACTGAAATGTTAGAATGAGTGTGCCCACATGGAGGTGTGCACACTGAACTGTTAGAATGAGTGTGTCCACATGGAGGTGTGCACACTGAACTGTTATAATGAGTGTGCCCACATGGAGGTGTGCACACTGAACTGTTAGAATGAGTGTGTGCACATGGAGGTGTGCACACTGAACTGTTAGAATGAGTGTGTCCCTGCGGAGGTGTGCACACTGAAATGTTAGAATGACTGTGTCCACATGGAGGTGTGCACACTGAACTGTTAGAATGAGTGTGTCCATATGGAGGTGTGCACACCGAACTGTTAGAATGAGTGTGTCCACATGGAGGTTTGCACACTGAACTGTTAGAATGAGTGTGTCCACATGGAGGTGTGCACACTGAACTGTTAGAATTGGTGTGTCCACATGGAGGTGTGCACACTGAACTGTTAGAATGATTGTGTCCACATGGAGGTGTGCACACTGAACTGTTAGAATGGGTGTGCCCACATGGAGGTGTGCACACTGAACTGTTAGAATGAGTGTGTCCACATGGAGGTGTGCACAATGAACTGTGTAGAATGAGTGTGCCCACATGGAGGTGTGCACACTGAACTGTTATAATGAGTGTGTCCACATGGAGGTGTGCACACTGAACTGTTAGAATGAGTGTGCCCACATGGAGGTGTGCACACTGAACTGTTAGAATGAGTGTGTCCATATGGAGGTGTGCACACTGAACTGTTAGAATGAGTGTGCCCACATGGAGGTGTGCACCCTGAACTGTTAGAATGAGTGTGCCCACATGGAAGTGTGCAAAATGAACTGTTAGAATGAGTGTGCCCACATGGAGGTGTGCACACTGAACTGTTAGAATGAGTGTGCCCACATGGAGGTGTGCACACTGAACTGTTAGAATGAGTGTGCCCACATGGAGGTGTGCACACTGAACTGTTAGAATGAGTGTGTCCACATGGAGGTGTGCACACTGAACTGTTACAATGAGTGTATCCCTGTGGAGGTGTGCAAACTGAACTGTTAGAATGAGTGTTTCCACATGGAGGTGTGCACACTGAACTGTTAGAATGAGTGTGTCCACATGGAGGTGTGCACACTGAACTGTTAGAATGAGTGTATCCACATGGAGGTGTGCACACTGAACTGTTAGAATGAGTGTGCCCACATGGAGGTGTGCACACTGAACTGTTAGAATGAGTGTGTGCACATGGAGGTGTGCACACTGAACTGTTTGAATGAGTGTGTCCACATGGAGGTGTGCACACTGAACTGTTAGAATGAGTGTGTCCACATGGAGGTGTGCACAATGAACTGTGTAGAATGAGTGTGCCCACATTGAGGTGTGCACACTGAACTGTTATAATGAGTGTGTCCACATGGAGGTGTGCACACTGAACTGTTAGAATGAGTGTGCCCACATGGAGGTGTGCACACTGAACTGTTAGAATGAGTGTGTCCATATGGAGGTGTGCACACTGAACTGTTAGAATGAGTGTGCCCACATGGAGGTGTGCACCCTGAACTGTTAGAATGAGTGTGCCCACATGGAGGTGTGCAAAAGGAACTGTTAGAATGAGTGTGCCCACATGGAGGTGTGCACACTGAACTGTTAGAATGAGTGTGCCCACATGGAGGTGTGCACACTGAACTGTTAGAATGAGTGTGCCCACATGGAGGTGTGCACACTGAACTGTTAGAAGGAGTGTGTCCACATGGAGGTGTGCACACTGAACTGTTAGAATGACTGTGTCCACATGGAGGTGTGCACACTGAACTGTTAGAATTGGTGTGTCAACATGGAGGTGTGCACACTGAAATGTTAGAATGTGTGTGTCTACATGGAGGTTTGCAAACTAAACTGTTAGAATGATTGTGCCCCCATTGAGGTGAGAACACTGAACTGTTAGAATGAGTGTGTCCACATGGAGGTGTGCACACTGAAGTGTTGGAATGAGTGTGCCCACATGGAGGTGTGCACACTGAACTGTTAGAATGATTGTGTCCACATGGAGGTGTGCACACTGAACTGTTAGAATGAGTGTGTCCACATGGAGGTGTGCACACTGAACTGTTAGAATGAGTGTGTCCACATGGAGGTGTGCACACTGAACTGTTAGAATTGGTGTGTCCACATGGATGTGTGCACACTGAACTGTTAGAATGAGTGTGTCCACATGGAGGTGTGCACACTGAACTGTTAGAATGGGTGTGCCCACATGGAGGTGTGCACACTGAACTGTTAGAATGACTGTGTCCACATGGAGGTGTGCACACTGAACTGTTAGAATGGGTGTGCCCACATGGAGGTGTGCACACTGAACTGTTAGAATGTGTGTTTCCCTGTGGATGTGTGCACACTGAACTGTTAGAATGAGTGTGCCCACATTGAGGTGAGAACACTGAACTGTTAGAATGAGTGTGTCCACATGGAGGTGTGCACACTGAAGTGTTGGAATGAGTGTGCCCACATGGAGGTGTGCACACTGAACTGTTAGAATGATTGTGTCCACATGGAGGTGTGCACACTGAACTGTTAGAATGAGTGTGCCCACATGGAGGTGTGCACACTGAACTGTTAGAATGACTGTGTCCACATGGAGGTGTGCACACTGAACTGTTAGAATGAGTGTAACCACATGGAGTTGTGCACACTGAACTGTTAGAATGACTGTGCCCACATGGAGTTGTGCACACTGAACTGTTAGAATGAGTGTGTCCCTGTGGAGTAATGCACACTGAACTGTTAGAATTAGTGTGCCCACATGGAGGTGTGCACACTGAACTGTTAGAATGAGTGTGTCCACATGGAGGTGTGCATACTGAACTGTTAGAATGAGTGTGTCTTCATGGAGGTGTGCAAGCTGAACTGTTAGAATGAGTGTGTCCACCTGGAGGTGTGCACACTGAACTGTTAGAATGACTCTGTCCACCTGGAGGTGTGCACACAGAACTGTTAGAATGACTGTGTCCACATGGAGGTGTGCACACTGAACTGTTAGAATGAGTGTGTCCCTGTGGAGTAATGCACACTGAACTGTTATAATTAGTGTGCCCACATGGAGGTGTGCACACTGAACTGTTAGAATGAGTGTGTCCACATGGAGGTGTGCACACTGAACTGTTAGAATGAGTGTGTCTTCATGGAGGTGTGCAAGCTGAACTGTTAGAATGAGTGTGTCCACCTGGAGGTGTGCACACTGAACTGTTAGAATGAGTGTGTCCACATGGAGGTGTGCACACTGAAATGTTAGAATGAGTGTGTCCACATGGAGGTGTGCACACTGAACTGTTAGAATGAGTGTGCCCACATGGAGGTGTGCACACTGAACTGTTAGAATGAGTGTGTCCACATGGAGGTGTGCACACTGAATTGTTAGAATGAGTGTATCCCTGTGGAGGTGTGCAAATTGAACTGTTAGAATGAGTGTATCCACATGGAGGTGTGCACACTGAACTGATAGAATGAGTGTGTCCACATGGTGGTGTGCACACTGAACTGTTAGAATGAGTGTGTCCACATGGAGGTGTGCACACTGAACTGTTAGAATGAGTGTGTCCGTTTGGAGGTGTGCACACTGAACTGTTAGAATGAGTGTGCCCACATGGAGGTGTGCACACTGAACTGTTAGAATGAGTGTGCCCACATGGAGGTTGCACACTGAACTGTTAGAATGAGTGTGTCCACATGGAGGTGTGCACACTGAACTGTTAGAATGATTGTGTCCACATGGAGGTGTGCACACTGAAGTGTTAGAATGAGTGTGTCCACATGGAGGTGTGCACACTGAACTGTTAGAATTGGTGTGTCCACATGGAGGTGTGCACACTGAACTGTTAGAATGAGTGTGTCCACATGGAGGTGTGAAAACTGAACTGTTAGAATGAGTGTGTCCACATGGAGGTGTGCACACTGAACTGTTTGAATGAGTGTGTCCACATGGAGGTGTGCACACTGAACTGTTAGAATGAGTGTGTCCACATTGAGGTGTGCACACTGAACTGTTAGAATGAGTGTGCCCACATGGAGGTGTGCACACTGAACTGATAGAATGAGTGTGTCCACATGGAGGTGTGCACACTGAACTGTTAGAATGAGTGTGCCCACATGGAGTTGTGCACACTGAACTGTTAGAATGACTGTGTCCACATGGAGGTTTGCACACTGAAATGTTAGAATGACTGTGTCCACATGGATGTGTGCACACTGAACTGTTAGAATGTGTGTGTCCCTGTGGATGTGTGCACACTGAACTGTTAGAATGAGTGTGTCCACATGGACGTTTGCAAACTGAACTGTTAGAATGATTGTGCCCACATGGAGGTGAGAACACTGAACTGTTAGAATGAGTGTGTCCACATGGAGGTGTGCACACTGAACTGTTGGAATGAGTGTGCCCACATGGAGGTGTGCACACTGAACTGTTAGAATGATTGTGTCCACATGGAGGTGTGCACACTGAACTGTTAGAATGAGTGTGTCCACATGGAGGTGTGCACACTGAACTGTTAGAATTGGTGTGTCCACATGGAGGTGTGCACACTGAACTGTTAGAATGAGTGTGTCCACATGGAGCTGTGCACACTGAACTGTTAGAATTGGTGTGTCCACATTGAGGTGTGCACACTGAACTTTTAGAATGATTGTGTCCACATGGAGGTGTGCACAATGAACTGTGTAGAATGAGTGTGCCCACATGGAGGTGTGCACACTGAACTGTTAGAATGAGTGTGCCCACATGGAGGTGTGCACACTGAACTGTTAGAATGAGTGTGCCCACATGGAGGTGTGCACACTGAACTGTTAGAATGTGTGTCCACATGGAGGTGTGCACACTGAACTGTTAGAATGAGTGTGCCCACATGGAGGTGTGCACACTGAACTGTTAGAATGACTGTGTCCACATGGAGGTGTGCACACTGAACTGTTAGAATGAGTGTAACCACATGGAGTTGTGCACACTGAACTGTTAGAATGACTGTGCCCACATGGAGTTGTGCACACTGAACTGTTAGAATGAGTGTGTCCACATGGAGGTGTGCACACTGAACTGTTAGAATGACTGTGTCCACATGGAGGTGTGCACACTGAACTGTTAGAATGTGTGTGTCCCTGTGGATGTGTGCACACTGAACTGTTAGAATGAGTGTGCCCACATTGAGGTGAGAACACTGAACTGTTAGAATGAGTGTGTCCACATGGAGGTGTGCACACTGAACTGTTGGAATGAGTGTGCCCACATGGAGGTGTGCACACTGAACTGTTAGAATGAGTGTGCCCACATGGAGGTGTGCACACTGAACTGTTAGAATGAGTGTGCCCACATGGAGGTGTGCACACTGAACTGTTAGAATGACTGTGTCCACATGGAGGTGTGCACACTGAACTGTTAGAATGAGTGTAACCACATGGAGTTGTGCACACTGAACTGTTAGAATGACTGTGCCCACATGGAGTTGTGCACACTGAACTGTTAGAATGAGTGTGTCCACATGGAGGTGTGCACACTCAACTGTTAGAATGACTGTGTCCACATGGAGGTGTGCACACTGAACTGTTAGAATGTGTGTGTCCCTGTGGATGTG
Source organism: Peromyscus eremicus (assembly GCF_949786415.1). Classification (NCBI taxonomy): domain Eukaryota; kingdom Metazoa; phylum Chordata; class Mammalia; order Rodentia; family Cricetidae; genus Peromyscus; species Peromyscus eremicus. The sequence continues at coordinate 82,215 of NW_026734920.1, read as the reverse complement.
TGCACACTGAACTGTTAGAATGAGTGTGTTCACATGGAGGTGTGCACACTGAAATGTTAGAATGTGTGTGTCCACATGGAGGTTTGCAAACTGAACTGTTAGAATGTATGTGTCCACATGGAGTTGTGCACACTGAACTGTTAGAATGACTCTGTCCACCTGGAGGTGTGCACACAGAACTGTTAGAATGACTGTGTCCACATGGAGGTGTGCACACTGAACTGTTAGAATGAGTGTGTCCCTGTGGAGTAATGCACACTGAACTGTTAGAATTAGTGTGCCCACATGGAGGTGTGCACACTGAACTCTTAGAATGAGTGTGTCCACATGGAGGTGTGCACACTGAACTGTTAGAATGAGTGTGTCTTCATGGAGGTGTGCAAGCTGAACTGTTAGAATGAGTGTGTCCACCTGGAGGTGTGCACACTGAACTGTTAGAATGAGTGTGTCCACATGGAGGTGTGCACACTGAAATGTTAGAATGAGTGTGTCCACATGGAGGTGTGCACACTGAACTGTTAGAATGAGTGTGCCCACATGCAGGTGTGCACACTGAACTGTTAGAATGAGTGTGTCCACATGGAGGTGTGCACACTGAATTGTTAGAATGAGTGTATCCCTGTGGAGGTGTGCAAATTGAACTGTTAGAATGAGTGTGTCCACATGGAGGTGTGCACACTGAACTGATAGAATGAGTGTGTCCACATGGTGGTGTGCACACTGAACTGTTAGAATGAGTGTGTCCACATGGAGGTGTGCACACTGAACTGTTAGAATGAGTGTGTCCGTTTGGAGGTGTGCACACTGAACTGTTAGAATGAGTGTGCCCACATGGAGGTGTGCACACTGAACTGTTAGAATGAGTGTGCCCACATGGAGGTTGCACACTGAACTGTTAGAATGAGTGTGTCCACATGGAGGTGTGCACACTGAACTGTTAGAATGATTGTGTCCACATGGAGGTGTGCACACTGAAGTGTTAGAATGAGTGTGTCCACATGGAGGTGTGCACACTGAACTGTTAGAATTGGTGTGTCCACATGGAGGTGTGCAAAATGAACTGTTAGAATGAGTGTGCCCACATGGAGGTGTGCACACTGAACTGTTAGAATGAGTGTGCCCACATGGAGGTGTGCACACTGAACTGTTAGAATGAGTGTGATCCCATGGAGTTGTGCACACTGAACTGTTAGAATGACTGTGTCCACATGGAGATGTGCACACAAAACTGTTAGAATTACTGTGTCCACATGGAGGTATGCACACTGAACTGTTAGAATGAGTGTGTCCCTGTGGAGTAATGCACACTGAACTGTTAGAATGAGTGTGCACAATTGGAGGTGTGCACACTGAACTGTTAGAATGAGTGTGTCCACATGGAGGTGTGCACACTGAACTGTTAGAATGAGTGTGTCTTCATGGAGGTGTGCATACTGAACTGTTAGAATGAGTGTGTCCACCTGGAGGTGTGCACACTGAATTGTTAGAATGAGTGTGTCCACCTGGAGGTGTGCACACTGAAATGTTTGAATGAGTGTGTCCACATGGATGTGTGCACACTGAAATGTTAGAATGAGTGTGCCCACATGGAGGTGTGCACACTGAACTGTTAGAATGAGTGTGCCCAAATGGAGGTGTGCACCCTGAACTGTTAGAATGAGTGTGTCCACATGGAGGTGTGCAAATTGAACTGTTAGAATGAGTGTGTCCACATGGAGGTGTGCACACTGAACTGTTAGAATGAGTGTGTCCACATGGAGGTGTGCACACTGAACTATTAGAATGAGTGTGTCCACATGGAGGATTGCACACTGTTCAGTTAGAATGAGTATGCCCACATGGAGGTGTGCACACTGAACTGTTAGAATGAGTGTGTCCACATGGAGGTGTGCACACTGAACTGTTAGAATGAGTGTGTCCACATGGAGGTGTGCACACTGAACTGTTAGAATGAGTGTGTCCACATGGAGGTGTGCACACTGAACTGTTAGAAATAGTGTGCCCACATGGAGGTGTGCACACTGAACTCTTAGAATATGTCCACATGGAGGTGTGCACACTGTATTTTTAAAATGAGTGTGTCCACATGGTGGTGTGCACAATGAACTGTTAGAATGAGTGGGTCCACATGGACGTGTGCACACTGAACTGTTAGAATGAGTGTGTCCACATGGAGGTGTGCACACTGAACTGTTAGAATGAGTGTGTCCACATGGAAGTGTGCACACTGAACTGTTAGAATGAGTGTGCCCACAAAGAGGTGTGCATTCTGAACTGTTGGAATGAGTGTGTCCACATGGAGGTGTGCACTCTGAACTGTTAGAATGAGTTTATCCCTGTGGAGGTGAGCACAATGAACTGTTAGAATGAGTGTGTCCACATGGAGGTGTGCACAATGAACTGTTAGAATGAGTGTGTCCACATGGAGGTGTGCACACTGAACTGTTAGAATGAGTGTGTCCACATGTAGGTGTGCACATTGAACTGTTAGAATGAGTGTGCCCACATGGAGGTGTGCACACTGTTCTGTTTGAATGAGTATGCCCACATGGAGGTGTGCACACTGAACTGTTAGAATGAGTGTGCCCACATGGAGGTGTGGACACTGAACTGTGAGAATGAGTGTGTCCACATGGAGGTGTGCACACTGAATGGTTAGAATGAGTTTATCCCTGTGGTGGTGTGCACACTGAACTGTTAGAATGAGTGTGTCCACATGGAGGTGTGCACACTGAACTGTTAGAATGAGTGTGTCCACATGGAGGTGTGCCCACTGAACTGTTAGAATGAGTGTGTCCACATGGAGGTGTGCACACTGAACTGTTAGAATGAGTGTGCCCACCTGGAGGTGTGCACACTGTTCTGTTAGAATGAGTATGCCCACATGGAGGTGTGCACACTGAACTGTTAGAATGAGTGTGTCCACATGGAGGTGTGTACACTGAACTTTTAGAATGAGTGTATCCCTGTGGAGATGTGCACACTGAACTGTTAGAATGAGTTGCCCACATGGAGTTGTGTACGCTGAACTGTTAGAATGATTGTGTCCACATGGAGGTGTGCACACTGAACTGTTAGAATATGTCCACATGGAGGTGTGCACACTGAACTGTTAGAATGAGTGTGTCCACATGGAGGTGTGCACACTGAACTGTTAGAATGAGTGTGTCCACATGGAGGTGTGCACACTGAACTGTTAGAATGATTGTGTCCACATGGAGGTGTGCACACTGAACTGTTAGAATGGGTGTGCCCACATGGAGGTGTGCACACTGAACTGTTAGAATGATTGTGTCCACATGGAGGTGTGCACAATGAACTGTGTAGAATGAGTGTGCCCACATGGAGGTGTGCACACTGAACTGTTAGAATGAGTGTGCCCACATGGAAGTGTGCACACTGAACTGTTAGAATGAGTGTGCCCACATGGAGGTGTGCACTCTGAACTGTTAGAATGAGTGTGTCCATATGGAGGTGTGCACAATGAATGTTAGAATGAGTGTGCCCACATGGAGGTGTGCACACTGAACTGTTAGAATGAGTGTGCCCACATGGAGGTGTGCACACAGAACTGTTAGAATGACTGTGTCCACATGGAGGTGTGCACATTGAAGTGTTAGAATTTGTCCACATGTAGGTGTGCACACTGAACTGTTAGAATGAGTGTGTCCACATGGAGGTGTGCACACTGAACTGGTAGAATGGGTGTGTCCACATGGAGGTGTGCACACTGAACTGTTAGAATGATTGTGTCCACATGGAGGTGTGCACAATGAACTGTGTAGAATGAGTGTGCCCACATGGAGGTGTGCAAAATGAACTGTTAGAATGAGTGTGCCCACATGGAGGTGTGCACACTGAACTGTTAGAATGAGTGTGTCCCTGTGGAGTAATGCACACTGAACTGTTAGAATTAGTGTGCCCACATGGAGGTGTGCACACTGAACTCTTAGAATGAGTGTGTCCACATGGAGGTGTGCACACTGAACTGTTAGAATGAGTGTGTCTTCATGGAGGTGTGCAAGCTGAACTGTTAGAATGAGTGTGTCCACCTGGAGGTGTGCACACTGAACTGTTAGAATGAGTGTGTCCACATGGAGGTGTGCACACTGAAATGTTAGAATGAGTGTGTCCACATGGAGGTGTGCACACTGAACTGTTAGAATGAGTGTGCCCACATGCAGGTGTGCACACTGAACTGTTAGAATGAGTGTGTCCACATGGAGGTGTGCACACTGAATTGTTAGAATGAGTGTATCCCTGTGGAGGTGTGCAAATTGAACTGTTAGAATGAGTGTGTCCACATGGAGGTGTGCACACTGAACTGATAGAATGAGTGTGTCCACATGGTGGTGTGCACACTGAACTGTTAGAATGAGTGTGTCCACATGGAGGTGTGCACACTGAACTGTTAGAATGAGTGTGTCCGTTTGGAGGTGTGCACACTGAACTGTTAGAATGAGTGTGCCCACATGGAGGTGTGCACACTGAACTGTTAGAATGAGTGTGCCCACATGGAGGTTGCACACTGAACTGTTAGAATGAGTGTGTCCACATGGAGGTGTGCACACTGAACTGTTAGAATGATTGTGTCCACATGGAGGTGTGCACACTGAAGTGTTAGAATGAGTGTGTCCACATGGAGGTGTGCACACTGAACTGTTAGAATTGGTGTGTCCACATGGAGGTGTGCAAAATGAACTGTTAGAATGAGTGTGCCCACATGGAGGTGTGCACACTGAACTGTTAGAATGAGTGTGCCCACATGGAGGTGTGCACACTGAACTGTTAGAATGAGTGTGATCCCATGGAGTTGTGCACACTGAACTGTTAGAATGACTGTGTCCACATGGAGATGTGCACACAAAACTGTTAGAATTACTGTGTCCACATGGAGGTATGCACACTGAACTGTTAGAATGAGTGTGTCCCTGTGGAGTAATGCACACTGAACTGTTAGAATGAGTGTGCACAATTGGAGGTGTGCACACTGAACTGTTAGAATGAGTGTGTCCACATGGAGGTGTGCACACTGAACTGTTAGAATGAGTGTGTCTTCATGGAGGTGTGCATACTGAACTGTTAGAATGAGTGTGTCCACCTGGAGGTGTGCACACTGAATTGTTAGAATGAGTGTGTCCACCTGGAGGTGTGCACACTGAAATGTTTGAATGAGTGTGTCCACATGGATGTGTGCACACTGAAATGTTAGAATGAGTGTGCCCACATGGAGGTGTGCACACTGAACTGTTAGAATGAGTGTGCCCAAATGGAGGTGTGCACCCTGAACTGTTAGAATGAGTGTGTCCACATGGAGGTGTGCAAATTGAACTGTTAGAATGAGTGTGTCCACATGGAGGTGTGCACACTGAACTGTTAGAATGAGTGTGTCCACATGGAGGTGTGCACACTGAACTATTAGAATGAGTGTGTCCACATGGAGGATTGCACACTGTTCAGTTAGAATGAGTATGCCCACATGGAGGTGTGCACACTGAACTGTTAGAATGAGTGTGTCCACATGGAGGTGTGCACACTGAACTGTTAGAATGAGTGTGTCCACATGGAGGTGTGCACACTGAACTGTTAGAATGAGTGTGTCCACATGGAGGTGTGCACACTGAACTGTTAGAAATAGTGTGCCCACATGGAGGTGTGCACACTGAACTCTTAGAATATGTCCACATGGAGGTGTGCACACTGTATTTTTAAAATGAGTGTGTCCACATGGTGGTGTGCACAATGAACTGTTAGAATGAGTGGGTCCACATGGACGTGTGCACACTGAACTGTTAGAATGAGTGTGTCCACATGGAGGTGTGCACACTGAACTGTTAGAATGAGTGTGTCCACATGGAAGTGTGCACACTGAACTGTTAGAATGAGTGTGCCCACAAAGAGGTGTGCATTCTGAACTGTTGGAATGAGTGTGTCCACATGGAGGTGTGCACTCTGAACTGTTAGAATGAGTTTATCCCTGTGGAGGTGAGCACAATGAACTGTTAGAATGAGTGTGTCCACATGGAGGTGTGCACAATGAACTGTTAGAATGAGTGTGTCCACATGGAGGTGTGCACACTGAACTGTTAGAATGAGTGTGTCCACATGTAGGTGTGCACATTGAACTGTTAGAATGAGTGTGCCCACATGGAGGTGTGCACACTGTTCTGTTTGAATGAGTATGCCCACATGGAGGTGTGCACACTGAACTGTTAGAATGAGTGTGCCCACATGGAGGTGTGGACACTGAACTGTGAGAATGAGTGTGTCCACATGGAGGTGTGCACACTGAATGGTTAGAATGAGTTTATCCCTGTGGTGGTGTGCACACTGAACTGTTAGAATGAGTGTGTCCACATGGAGGTGTGCACACTGAACTGTTAGAATGAGTGTGTCCACATGGAGGTGTGCCCACTGAACTGTTAGAATGAGTGTGTCCACATGGAGGTGTGCACACTGAACTGTTAGAATGAGTGTGCCCACCTGGAGGTGTGCACACTGTTCTGTTAGAATGAGTATGCCCACATGGAGGTGTGCACACTGAACTGTTAGAATGAGTGTGTCCACATGGAGGTGTGTACACTGAACTTTTAGAATGAGTGTATCCCTGTGGAGATGTGCACACTGAACTGTTAGAATGAGTTGCCCACATGGAGTTGTGTACGCTGAACTGTTAGAATGATTGTGTCCACATGGAGGTGTGCACACTGAACTGTTAGAATATGTCCACATGGAGGTGTGCACACTGAACTGTTAGAATGAGTGTGTCCACATGGAGGTGTGCACACTGAACTGTTAGAATGAGTGTGTCCACATGGAGGTGTGCACACTGAACTGTTAGAATGATTGTGTCCACATGGAGGTGTGCACACTGAACTGTTAGAATGGGTGTGCCCACATGGAGGTGTGCACACTGAACTGTTAGAATGATTGTGTCCACATGGAGGTGTGCACAATGAACTGTGTAGAATGAGTGTGCCCACATGGAGGTGTGCACACTGAACTGTTAGAATGAGTGTGCCCACATGGAAGTGTGCACACTGAACTGTTAGAATGAGTGTGCCCACATGGAGGTGTGCACTCTGAACTGTTAGAATGAGTGTGTCCATATGGAGGTGTGCACAATGAATGTTAGAATGAGTGTGCCCACATGGAGGTGTGCACACTGAACTGTTAGAATGAGTGTGCCCACATGGAGGTGTGCACACAGAACTGTTAGAATGACTGTGTCCACATGGAGGTGTGCACATTGAAGTGTTAGAATTTGTCCACATGTAGGTGTGCACACTGAACTGTTAGAATGAGTGTGTCCACATGGAGGTGTGCACACTGAACTGGTAGAATGGGTGTGTCCACATGGAGGTGTGCACACTGAACTGTTAGAATGATTGTGTCCACATGGAGGTGTGCACAATGAACTGTGTAGAATGAGTGTGCCCACATGGAGGTGTGCAAAATGAACTGTTAGAATGAGTGTGCCCACATGGAGGTGTGCACACTGAACTGTTAGAATGAGTGTGCCCACATAGAGGTGTGCACACTGAACTGTTAGAATGAGTGTGATCCCATGGAGTTGTGCACACTGAACTGTTAGAATGACTGTGTCCACATGGAGATGTGCACACAAAACTGTTAGAATTACTGTGTCCACATGGAGGTGTGCACACTGAACTGTTAGAATGAGTGTGTCCCTGTGGAGTAATGCACACTGAACTGTTAGAATGAGTGTGCACAATTGGAGGTGTGCACACTGAACTGTTAGAATGAGTGTGTCCACATGGAGGTGTGCACACTGAACTGTTAGAATGAGTGTGTCCACCTGGAGGTGTGCACACTGAATTGTTAGAATGAGTGTGTCCACCTGGAGGTGTGCACACTGAAATGTTTGAATGAGTGTGTCCACATGGATGTGTGCACACTGAAATGTTAGAATGAGTGTGCCCACATGGAGGTGTGCACACTGAACTGTTAGAATGAGTGTGCCCAAATGGAGGTGTGCACCCTGAACTGTTAGAATGAGTGTGTCCACATGGAGGTGTGCAAATTGAACTGTTAGAATGAGTGTGTCCACATGGAGGTGTGCACACTGAACTGTTAGTATGAGTGTGTCCACATGGAGGTGTGCACACTGAACTGTTAGAATGAGTGTGTCCACATGGAGGTGTGCACACTGAACTGTTAGAATAATTGTGTCCCTTTGGAGGTGTGCACACTGAACTGTTAGAATGAGTGTGCCCACATGGAGGTGTGCACACAGAACTGTTAGAATGAGTGTGCCCACATGGAGGTGTGCACACTGAACTGTTAGAATACTGTGTCCACATGGAGATGTGCACACTGAACTGTTAGAATGAATGTGCCCACATGGAGTTGTGCACACTGAACTGTTAGAATGAGTGTGTCCACTTGGAGGTGTGCACACTGAACTGTTAGAATGAGTGTGCCCACATGGATTTGTGCACACTGAACTGTTAGAATGACTGTGTCCACATGGAGGTGTGCACACTGAACTCTTAGAATGACTGTGTCCACGTGGAGGTGTGCACACTGAACTGTTAGAATGGGTGTGCCCACATGGAGGTGTGCACACTGAAATGTTAGAATGAGTGTGTCCATATGGAGGTGTGCACACTGAACTGTTAGAATGAGTGTGCCCACATGGATGTGTGCACACTGAACTGTTAGAATGATTGTGTCCCTTTGGAGGTGTGCACACTGAACTGTTAGAATGAGTGTGCCCACATGGAGATGTGCACACTGATCTGTTAGAATGAGTTTGCCCACATGGAGGTGTGCACACTGAACTGTTAGAATGAGTGTGTCCATATGGAGGTGTGCACAATGAACTGTGTAGAATGAGTGTGCCCACATGGAGTTGTGCACACTGAACTGTTAGAATGAGTGTGTTACTGTGGAGGTGTGCACACTGAACTGTGTAGAATGAGTGTGCCCACATGGAGGTGTGCACACTGAACTGTTAGAATGAGTGTGTCCACATGGAGGTGTGCACACTGAACTGTTAGAATGAGTGTGTCCACATGGAGGTGTGCACACTGAACTGTTAGAATGAGTGTGTCCACCTGGAGTTGTGCACAGTGAACTGTTAGAATGAGTGTGTCCACATGGAGGTGTGCACACTGAACTGTTAGAATGAGTGTGTCCACATGGAGGTGTGCACACTGAACTGTTAGAATTGGTGTGTCGACATGGAGGTGTGCACACTGAACTGTTAGAATGAGTGTGTCCACATGGAGGTGTGCACACTGAACTGTTAGAATGGGTGTGTCCACATGGAGGTGTGCACACTGAACTGTTAGAATGATTGTGTCCACATGGAGGTGTGCACAATGAACTCTGTAGAATGAGTGTGCCCACATGGAGGTGTGCAAAATGAACTGTTAGAATGAGTGTGCCCACATGGAGGTGTGCACACTGAACTGTTAGAATGAGTGTGCCCACATGGAGGTGTGCACACTGAACTGTTAGAATGACTGTGTCCACATGGAGGTGTGCACACTGAACTGTTAGAATGAGTGTGATCACATGGAGTTGTGCACACTGAACTGTTAGAATGACTGTGTCCACATGGAGATGTGCACACAGAACTGTTAGAATGACTGTGTCCACATGGAGGTGTGCACACTGAACTGTTAGAATGAGTGTGTCCCTGTGGAGTAATGCACACTGAACTGTTAGAATGCGTGTGCCCAATTGGAGGTGTGCACACTGAACTGTTAGAATGAGTGTGTCCACATGGAGTTGTGCACACTGAACTGTTAGAATGAGTGTGTCTTCATGGAGGTGTGCAAACTGAACTGTTAGAATGAGTGTGTCCACCTGGAGGTGTGCACACTGAATTGTTAGAATGAGTGTGTCCACCTGGAGGTGTGCACACTGAAATGTTAGAATGAGTGTGTCCACATGGATGTGTGCACACTGAACTGTTAGAATGAGTGTGCCCACATGGAGATGTGCACACTGAACTGTTAGAATGAGTGTGCCCACATGAAGGTGTGCACACTGAACTGTTAGAATGAGTATGTCCACATGGAGGTGTGCAAATTGAACTGTTAGAATGAGTGTGTCCACATGGAGGTGTGCACACTGAACTGTTAGAATGAGTGTGCCCACATGGAGGTGTGCACACTGAACTGTTAGAATGAGTGTGTCCACATGGAGGTGTGCACACTGAACTGTTAGAATGAGTGTATCCCTGTGGAGGTGTGCAAACTGAACTGTTAGAATGAGTGTGTCCACATGGAGGTGTGCACACTGAACTGTTAGAATGAGTGTGTCCACATGGAGGTGTGCACACTGAACTGTTAGAATGAGTGTGTCCACATGGAGGTGTGCACACTGAACTGTTAGAATGACTGTGTCCACATGGAGGTGTGCACACTGAAATGTTAGAATGACTGTGTCCACATGGAGGTGTGCACACTGAACTGTTAGAATGAGTGTGTCCCTGTGGAGTAATGCACACTGAACTGTTAGAATGAGTGTGCCCACATGGAGGTGTGCACACTGAACTGTTAGAATGAGTGTGTCTTCATGGAGGTGAGCAAACTGAACTGTTAGAATGAGTGTGTCCACCTGGAGGTGTGCACACTGAAATGTTAGAATGAGTGTGCCCACATGGAGGTGTGCACACTGAACTGTTAGAATGAGTGTGTCCACATGGAGGTGTGCACACTGAACTGTTATAATGAGTGTGCCCACATGGAGGTGTGCACACTGAACTGTTAGAATGAGTGTGTGCACATGGAGGTGTGCACACTGAACTGTTAGAATGAGTGTGTCCCTGCGGAGGTGTGCACACTGAAATGTTAGAATGACTGTGTCCACATGGAGGTGTGCACACTGAACTGTTAGAATGAGTGTGTCCATATGGAGGTGTGCACACCGAACTGTTAGAATGAGTGTGTCCACATGGAGGTTTGCACACTGAACTGTTAGAATGAGTGTGTCCACATGGAGGTGTGCACACTGAACTGTTAGAATTGGTGTGTCCACATGGAGGTGTGCACACTGAACTGTTAGAATGATTGTGTCCACATGGAGGTGTGCACACTGAACTGTTAGAATGGGTGTGCCCACATGGAGGTGTGCACACTGAACTGTTAGAATGAGTGTGTCCACATGGAGGTGTGCACAATGAACTGTGTAGAATGAGTGTGCCCACATGGAGGTGTGCACACTGAACTGTTATAATGAGTGTGTCCACATGGAGGTGTGCACACTGAACTGTTAGAATGAGTGTGCCCACATGGAGGTGTGCACACTGAACTGTTAGAATGAGTGTGTCCATATGGAGGTGTGCACACTGAACTGTTAGAATGAGTGTGCCCACATGGAGGTGTGCACCCTGAACTGTTAGAATGAGTGTGCCCACATGGAAGTGTGCAAAATGAACTGTTAGAATGAGTGTGCCCACATGGAGGTGTGCACACTGAACTGTTAGAATGAGTGTGCCCACATGGAGGTGTGCACACTGAACTGTTAGAATGAGTGTGCCCACATGGAGGTGTGCACACTGAACTGTTAGAATGAGTGTGTCCACATGGAGGTGTGCACACTGAACTGTTACAATGAGTGTATCCCTGTGGAGGTGTGCAAACTGAACTGTTAGAATGAGTGTTTCCACATGGAGGTGTGCACACTGAACTGTTAGAATGAGTGTGTCCACATGGAGGTGTGCACACTGAACTGTTAGAATGAGTGTATCCACATGGAGGTGTGCACACTGAACTGTTAGAATGAGTGTGCCCACATGGAGGTGTGCACACTGAACTGTTAGAATGAGTGTGTGCACATGGAGGTGTGCACACTGAACTGTTTGAATGAGTGTGTCCACATGGAGGTGTGCACACTGAACTGTTAGAATGAGTGTGTCCACATGGAGGTGTGCACAATGAACTGTGTAGAATGAGTGTGCCCACATTGAGGTGTGCACACTGAACTGTTATAATGAGTGTGTCCACATGGAGGTGTGCACACTGAACTGTTAGAATGAGTGTGCCCACATGGAGGTGTGCACACTGAACTGTTAGAATGAGTGTGTCCATATGGAGGTGTGCACACTGAACTGTTAGAATGAGTGTGCCCACATGGAGGTGTGCACCCTGAACTGTTAGAATGAGTGTGCCCACATGGAGGTGTGCAAAAGGAACTGTTAGAATGAGTGTGCCCACATGGAGGTGTGCACACTGAACTGTTAGAATGAGTGTGCCCACATGGAGGTGTGCACACTGAACTGTTAGAATGAGTGTGCCCACATGGAGGTGTGCACACTGAACTGTTAGAAGGAGTGTGTCCACATGGAGGTGTGCACACTGAACTGTTAGAATGACTGTGTCCACATGGAGGTGTGCACACTGAACTGTTAGAATTGGTGTGTCAACATGGAGGTGTGCACACTGAAATGTTAGAATGTGTGTGTCTACATGGAGGTTTGCAAACTAAACTGTTAGAATGATTGTGCCCCCATTGAGGTGAGAACACTGAACTGTTAGAATGAGTGTGTCCACATGGAGGTGTGCACACTGAAGTGTTGGAATGAGTGTGCCCACATGGAGGTGTGCACACTGAACTGTTAGAATGATTGTGTCCACATGGAGGTGTGCACACTGAACTGTTAGAATGAGTGTGTCCACATGGAGGTGTGCACACTGAACTGTTAGAATGAGTGTGTCCACATGGAGGTGTGCACACTGAACTGTTAGAATTGGTGTGTCCACATGGATGTGTGCACACTGAACTGTTAGAATGAGTGTGTCCACATGGAGGTGTGCACACTGAACTGTTAGAATGGGTGTGCCCACATGGAGGTGTGCACACTGAACTGTTAGAATGACTGTGTCCACATGGAGGTGTGCACACTGAACTGTTAGAATGGGTGTGCCCACATGGAGGTGTGCACACTGAACTGTTAGAATGTGTGTTTCCCTGTGGATGTGTGCACACTGAACTGTTAGAATGAGTGTGCCCACATTGAGGTGAGAACACTGAACTGTTAGAATGAGTGTGTCCACATGGAGGTGTGCACACTGAAGTGTTGGAATGAGTGTGCCCACATGGAGGTGTGCACACTGAACTGTTAGAATGATTGTGTCCACATGGAGGTGTGCACACTGAACTGTTAGAATGAGTGTGCCCACATGGAGGTGTGCACACTGAACTGTTAGAATGACTGTGTCCACATGGAGGTGTGCACACTGAACTGTTAGAATGAGTGTAACCACATGGAGTTGTGCACACTGAACTGTTAGAATGACTGTGCCCACATGGAGTTGTGCACACTGAACTGTTAGAATGAGTGTGTCCCTGTGGAGTAATGCACACTGAACTGTTAGAATTAGTGTGCCCACATGGAGGTGTGCACACTGAACTGTTAGAATGAGTGTGTCCACATGGAGGTGTGCATACTGAACTGTTAGAATGAGTGTGTCTTCATGGAGGTGTGCAAGCTGAACTGTTAGAATGAGTGTGTCCACCTGGAGGTGTGCACACTGAACTGTTAGAATGACTCTGTCCACCTGGAGGTGTGCACACAGAACTGTTAGAATGACTGTGTCCACATGGAGGTGTGCACACTGAACTGTTAGAATGAGTGTGTCCCTGTGGAGTAATGCACACTGAACTGTTATAATTAGTGTGCCCACATGGAGGTGTGCACACTGAACTGTTAGAATGAGTGTGTCCACATGGAGGTGTGCACACTGAACTGTTAGAATGAGTGTGTCTTCATGGAGGTGTGCAAGCTGAACTGTTAGAATGAGTGTGTCCACCTGGAGGTGTGCACACTGAACTGTTAGAATGAGTGTGTCCACATGGAGGTGTGCACACTGAAATGTTAGAATGAGTGTGTCCACATGGAGGTGTGCACACTGAACTGTTAGAATGAGTGTGCCCACATGGAGGTGTGCACACTGAACTGTTAGAATGAGTGTGTCCACATGGAGGTGTGCACACTGAATTGTTAGAATGAGTGTATCCCTGTGGAGGTGTGCAAATTGAACTGTTAGAATGAGTGTATCCACATGGAGGTGTGCACACTGAACTGATAGAATGAGTGTGTCCACATGGTGGTGTGCACACTGAACTGTTAGAATGAGTGTGTCCACATGGAGGTGTGCACACTGAACTGTTAGAATGAGTGTGTCCGTTTGGAGGTGTGCACACTGAACTGTTAGAATGAGTGTGCCCACATGGAGGTGTGCACACTGAACTGTTAGAATGAGTGTGCCCACATGGAGGTTGCACACTGAACTGTTAGAATGAGTGTGTCCACATGGAGGTGTGCACACTGAACTGTTAGAATGATTGTGTCCACATGGAGGTGTGCACACTGAAGTGTTAGAATGAGTGTGTCCACATGGAGGTGTGCACACTGAACTGTTAGAATTGGTGTGTCCACATGGAGGTGTGCACACTGAACTGTTAGAATGAGTGTGTCCACATGGAGGTGTGAAAACTGAACTGTTAGAATGAGTGTGTCCACATGGAGGTGTGCACACTGAACTGTTTGAATGAGTGTGTCCACATGGAGGTGTGCACACTGAACTGTTAGAATGAGTGTGTCCACATTGAGGTGTGCACACTGAACTGTTAGAATGAGTGTGCCCACATGGAGGTGTGCACACTGAACTGATAGAATGAGTGTGTCCACATGGAGGTGTGCACACTGAACTGTTAGAATGAGTGTGCCCACATGGAGTTGTGCACACTGAACTGTTAGAATGACTGTGTCCACATGGAGGTTTGCACACTGAAATGTTAGAATGACTGTGTCCACATGGATGTGTGCACACTGAACTGTTAGAATGTGTGTGTCCCTGTGGATGTGTGCACACTGAACTGTTAGAATGAGTGTGTCCACATGGACGTTTGCAAACTGAACTGTTAGAATGATTGTGCCCACATGGAGGTGAGAACACTGAACTGTTAGAATGAGTGTGTCCACATGGAGGTGTGCACACTGAACTGTTGGAATGAGTGTGCCCACATGGAGGTGTGCACACTGAACTGTTAGAATGATTGTGTCCACATGGAGGTGTGCACACTGAACTGTTAGAATGAGTGTGTCCACATGGAGGTGTGCACACTGAACTGTTAGAATTGGTGTGTCCACATGGAGGTGTGCACACTGAACTGTTAGAATGAGTGTGTCCACATGGAGCTGTGCACACTGAACTGTTAGAATTGGTGTGTCCACATTGAGGTGTGCACACTGAACTTTTAGAATGATTGTGTCCACATGGAGGTGTGCACAATGAACTGTGTAGAATGAGTGTGCCCACATGGAGGTGTGCACACTGAACTGTTAGAATGAGTGTGCCCACATGGAGGTGTGCACACTGAACTGTTAGAATGAGTGTGCCCACATGGAGGTGTGCACACTGAACTGTTAGAATGTGTGTCCACATGGAGGTGTGCACACTGAACTGTTAGAATGAGTGTGCCCACATGGAGGTGTGCACACTGAACTGTTAGAATGACTGTGTCCACATGGAGGTGTGCACACTGAACTGTTAGAATGAGTGTAACCACATGGAGTTGTGCACACTGAACTGTTAGAATGACTGTGCCCACATGGAGTTGTGCACACTGAACTGTTAGAATGAGTGTGTCCACATGGAGGTGTGCACACTGAACTGTTAGAATGACTGTGTCCACATGGAGGTGTGCACACTGAACTGTTAGAATGTGTGTGTCCCTGTGGATGTGTGCACACTGAACTGTTAGAATGAGTGTGCCCACATTGAGGTGAGAACACTGAACTGTTAGAATGAGTGTGTCCACATGGAGGTGTGCACACTGAACTGTTGGAATGAGTGTGCCCACATGGAGGTGTGCACACTGAACTGTTAGAATGAGTGTGCCCACATGGAGGTGTGCACACTGAACTGTTAGAATGAGTGAGCCCACATGGAGGTGTGCACACTGAACTGTTAGAATGACTGTGTCCACATGGAGGTGTGCACACTGAACTGTTAGAATGAGTGTAACCACATGGAGTTGTGCACACTGAACTGTTAGAATGACTGTGCCCACATGGAGTTGTGCACACTGAACTGTTAGAATGAGTGTGTCCACATGGAGGTGTGCACACTCAACTGTTAGAATGACTGTGTCCACATGGAGGTGTGCACACTGAACTGTTAGAATGTGTGTGTCCCTGTGGATGTGTGCACACTGAACTGTTAGAATGAGTGTGTTCACATGGAGGTGTGCACACTGAAATGTTAGAATGTGTGTGTCCACATGGAGGTTTGCAAACTGAACTGTTAGAATGTATGTGTCCACATGGAGTTGTGCACACTGAACTGTTAGAATGACTCTGTCCACCTGGAGGTGTGCACACAGAACTGTTAGAATGACTGTGTCCACATGGAGGTGTGCACACTGAACTGTTAGAATGAGTGTGTCCCTGTGGAGTAATGCACACTGAACTGTTAGAATTAGTGTGCCCACATGGAGGTGTGCACACTGAACTCTTAGAATGAGTGTGTCCACATGGAGGTGTGCACACTGAACTGTTAGAATGAGTGTGTCTTCATGGAGGTGTGCAAGCTGAACTGTTAGAATGAGTGTGTCCACCTGGAGGTGTGCACACTGAACTGTTAGAATGAGTGTGTCCACATGGAGGTGTGCACACTGAAATGTTAGAATGAGTGTGTCCACATGGAGGTGTGCACACTGAACTGTTAGAATGAGTGTGCCCACATGGAGGTGTGCACACTGAACTGTTAGAATGAGTGTGTCCACATGGAGGTGTGCACACTGAATTGTTAGAATGAGTGTATCCCTGTGGAGGTGTGCAAATTGAACTGTTCGAATGAGTGTGTCCACATGGAGGTGTGCACACTGAACTGATAGAATGAGTGTGTCCACATGGTGGTGTGCACACTGAACTGTTAGAATGAGTGTGTCCACATGGAGGTGTGCACACTGAACTGTTAGAATGAGTGTGTCCGTTTGGAGGTGTGCACACTGAACTGTTAGAATGAGTGTGCCCACATGGAGGTGTGCACACTGAACTGTTAGAATGAGTGTGCCCACATGGAGGTTGCACACTGAACTGTTAGAATGAGTGTGTCCACATGGAGGTGTGCACACTGAACTGTTAGAATGATTGTGTCCACATGGAGGTGTGCACACTGAAGTGTTAGAATGAGTGTGTCCACATGGAGGTGTGCACACTGAACTGTTAGAATTGGTGTGTCCACATGGAGGTGTGCACACTGAACTGTTAGAATGAGTGTGTCCACATGGAGGTGTGAAAACTGAACTGTTAGAATGAGTGTGTCCACATGGAGGTGTGCACACTGAACTGTTTGAATGAGTGTGTCCACATGGAGGTGTGCACACTGAACTGTTAGAATGAGTGTGTCCACATTGAGGTGTGCACACTGAACTGTTAGAATGAGTGTGCCCACATGGAGGTGTGCACACTGAACTGATAGAATGAGTGTGTCCACATGGAGGTTTGCACACTGAACTGTTTGAATGAGTGTGCCCACATGGAGTTGTGCACACTGAACTGTTAGAATGACTGTGTCCACATGGAGGTTTGCACACTGAAATGTTAGAATGACTGTGTCCACATGGATGTGTGCACACTGAACTGTTAGAATGTGTGTGTCCCTGTGGATGTGTGCACACTGAACTGTTAGAATGAGTGTGTTCACATGGAGATGTGCACACTGAACTGTTAGAATGTGTGTGTCCACATGGACGTTTGCAAACTGAACTGTTAGAATGATTGTGCCCACATGGAGGTGAGAACACTGAACTGTTAGAATGAGTGTGTCCACATGGAGGTGAGCACACTGAACTGTTGGAATGAGTGTGCCCACATGGAGGTGTGCACACTTAACTGTTAGAATGATTGTGTCCACATGGAGGTGTGCACACTGAACTGTTAGAATGAGTGTGTCCACATGGAGGTGTGCACACTGAACTGTTAGAATTGGTGTGTCCACATGGAGGTGTGCACATAGAACTGTTAGAATGAGTGTGTCCACATGGAGCTGTGCACACTGAACTGTTAGAATGGGTGTGTCCACATTGAGGTGTGCACACTGAACTTTTAGAATGATTTTGTCCACATGGAGGTGTGCACAATGAACTGTGTAGAATGAGTATGCCCACATGGAGGTGTGCACACTGAACTGTTATAATGAGTGTGCCCACCTGGAGGTGTGCACACAGAACTGTTAGAATGACTGTGTCCACATGGAGGTGTGCACACTGAACTGTTAGAATGAGTGTGTCCCTGTGGAGTAATGCACACTGAACTGTTAGAATTAGTGTGCCCACATGGAGGTGTGCACACTGAACTGTTAGAATGAGTGTGTCCACATGGAGGTGTGCACACTGAACTGTTAGAATGAGTGTGTCTTCATGGAGGTGTGCAAGCTGAACTGTTAGAATGAGTGTGTCCACCTGGAGGTGTGCACACTGAACTGTTAGAATGAGTGTGTCCACATGGAGGTGTGCACACTGAAATGTTAGAATGAGTGTGTCCACATGGAGGTGTGCACACTGAACTGTTAGAATGAGTGTGCCCACATGGAGGTGTGCACACTGAACTGTTAGAATGAGTGTGTCCACATGGAGGTGTGCACACTGAATTGTTAGAATGAGTGTATCCCTGTGGAGGTGTGCAAATTGAACTGTTAGAATGAGTGTGTCCACATGGAGGTGTGCACACTGAACTGATAGAATGAGTGTGTCCACATGGTGGTGTGCACACTGAACTGTTAGAATGAGTGTGTCCACATGGAGGTGTGCACACTGAACTGTTAGAATGAGTGTGTCCGTTTGGAGGTGTGCACACTGAACTGTTAGAATGAGTGTGCCCACATGGAGGTTGCACACTGAACTGTTAGAATGAGTGTGTCCACATGGAGGTGTGCACACTGAACTGTTAGAATGATTGTGTCCACATGGAGGTGTGCACACTGAAGTGTTAGAATGAGTGTGTCCACATGGAGGTGTGCACACTGAACTGTTAGAATTGGTGTGTCCACATGGAGGTGTGCACACTGAACTGTTAGAATGAGTGTGTCCACATGGAGGTGTGAAAACTGAACTGTTAGAATGAGTGTGTCCACATGGAGGTGTGCACACTGAACTGTTTGAATGAGTGTGTCCACATGGAGGTGTGCACACTGAACTGTTAGAATGAGTGTGTCCACATTGAGGTGTGCACACTGAACTGTTAGAATGAGTGTGCCCACATGGAGGTGTGCACACTGAACTGATAGAATGAGTGTGTCCACATGGAGGTGTGCACACTGAACTGTTAGAATGAGTGTGCCCACATGGAGTTGTGCACACTGAACTGTTAGAATGACTGTGTCCACATGGAGGTTTGCACACTGAAATGTTAGAATGACTGTGTCCACATGGATGTGTGCACACTGAACTGTTAGAATGTGTGTGTCCCTGTGGATGTGTGCACACTGAACTGTTAGAATGAGTGTGTTCACATGGAGATGTGCACACTGAACTGTTAGAATGTGTGTGTCCACATGGACGTTTGCAAACTGAACTGTTAGAATGATTGTGCCCACATGGAGGTGAGAACACTGAACTGTTAGAATGAGTGTGTCCACATGGAGGTGTGCACACTGAACTGTTGGAATGAGTGTGCCCACATAGAGGTGTGCACACTGAACTGTTAGAATGATTGTGTCCACATGGAGGTGTGCACACTGAACTGTTAGAATGAGTGTGTCCACATGGAGGTGTGCACACTGAACTGTTAGAATTGGTGTGTCCACATGGAGGTGTGCACACTGAACTGTTAGAATGAGTGTGTCCACATGGAGCTGTGCACACTGAACTGTTAGAATGGGTGTGTCCACATTGAGGTGTGCACACTGAACTTTTAGAATGATTGTGTCCACATGGAGGTGTGCACAATGAACTGTGTAGAATGAGTGTGCCCACATGGAGGTGTGCACACTGAACTGTTAGAATGAGTGTGCCCACATGGAGGTGTGCACACTGAACTGTTAGAATGAGTGTGCCCACATGGAGGTGTGAACACTGAACTGTTAGAATGAGTGTGCCCACATGGAGGTGTGCACACTTAACTGTTAGAATGAGTGTGCCCACATGGAGGTGTGCACACTGAACTGTTAGAATGAGTGTGCCCACATGGAGGTGTGCACACTGAACTGTTAGAATGAGTGTAACCACATGGAGGTGTGCACACTGAACTGTTAGAATGACTGTGCCCAAATGGAGTTGTGCACACTGAACTGTTAGAATGAGTGTGTCCACATGGAGGTGTGCACACTGAACTGTTAGAATGAGTGTGTCCACATGGAGGTGTGCACACTGAACTGTTAGAATGTGTGTGTCCCTGTGGATGTGTGCACACTGAACTGTTAGAATGAGTGTGCCCACATTGAGGTGAGAACACTGAACTGTTAGAATGAGTGTGTCCACATGGAGGTGTGCACACGGAACTGTTGGAATGAGTGTGCCCACATGGAGGTGTGCACACTGAACTGTTAGAATGAGTGTGTCCACATGGAGGTGTGCACACTGAACTGTTAGAATGAGTGTGTCCACATGGAGGTGTGCACACTGAACTGTTAGAATGAGTGTGTCCACATGGAGGTGTGCACACTGAACTGTTAGAATGAGTGTGTCCACATGGAGGTGTGCACACTGAACTGTTAGAATGAGTGTGTCCACATGGTGGTGTGCACACTGAACTGTTAGAATGAGTGTGTCCACATGGAGGTGTGCACACTGAACTGTTAGAATGAGTGTGTCCGTTTGGAGGTGTGCACACTGAACTGTTAGAATGAGTGTGCCCACATGGAGGTGTGCACACTGAACTGTTAGAATGAGTGTGCCCACATGGAGGTTGCACACTGAACTGTTAGAATGAGTGTGTCCACATGGAGGTGTGCACACTGAACTGTTAGAATGATTGTGTCCACATGGAGGTGTGCACACTGAAGTGTTAGAATGAGTGTGTCCACATGGAGGTGTGCACACTGAACTGTTAGAATTGGTGTGTCCACATGGAGGTGTGCACACTGAACTGTTAGAATGAGTGTGTCCACATGGAGGTGTGAAAACTGAACTGTTAGAATGAGTGTGTCCACATGGAGGTGTGCACACTGAACTGTTTGAATGAGTGTGTCCACATGGAGGTGTGCACACTGAACTGTTAGAATGAGTGTGTCCACATTGAGGTGTGCACACTGAATTGTTAGAATGAGTGTGCCCACATGGAGGTGTGCACACTGAACTGATAGAATGAGTGTGTCCACATGGAGGTTTGCACACTGAACTGTTTGAATGAGTGTGCCCACATGGAGTTGTGCACACTGAACTGTTAGAATGACTGTGTCCACATGGAGGTTTGCACACTGAAATGTTAGAATGACTGTGTCCACATGGATGTGTGCACACTGAACTGTTAGAATGTGTGTGTCCCTGTGGATGTGTGCACACTGAACTGTTAGAATGAGTGTGTTCACATGGAGATGTGCACACTGAACTGTTAGAATGTGTGTGTCCACATGGACGTTTGCAAACTGAACTGTTAGAATGATTGTGCCCACATGGAGGTGAGAACACTGAACTGTTAGAATGAGTGTGTCCACATGGAGGTGAGCACACTGAACTGTTGGAATGAGTGTGCCCACATGGAGGTGTGCACACTTAACTGTTAGAATGATTGTGTCCACATGGAGGTGTGCACACTGAACTGTTAGAATGAGTGTGTCCACATGGAGGTGTGCACACTGAACTGTTAGAATTGGTGTGTCCACATGGAGGTGTGCACATAGAACTGTTAGAATAAGTGTGTCCACATGGAGCTGTGCACACTGAACTGTTAGAATGGGTGTGTCCACATTGAGGTGTGCACACTGAACTTTTAGAATGATTTTGTCCACATGGAGGTGTGCACAATGAACTGTGTAGAATGAGTATGCCCACATGGAGGTGTGCACACTGAACTGTTATAATGAGTGTGCCCACCTGGAGGTGTGCACACAGAACTGTTAGAATGACTGTGTCCACATGGAGGTGTGCACACTGAACTGTTAGAATGAGTGTGTCCCTGTGGAGTAATGCACACTGAACTGTTAGAATTAGTGTGCCCACATGGAGGTGTGCACACTGAACTGTTAGAATGAGTGTGTCCACATGGAGGTGTGCACACTGAACTGTTAGAATGAGTGTGTCTTCATGGAGGTGTGCAAGCTGAACTGTTAGAATGAGTGTGTCCACCTGGAGGTGTGCACACTGAACTGTTAGAATGAGTGTGTCCACATGGAGGTGTGCACACTGAAATGTTAGAATGAGTGTGTCCACATGGAGGTGTGCACACTGAACTGTTAGAATGAGTGTGCCCACATGGAGGTGTGCACACTGAACTGTTAGAATGAGTGTGTCCACATGGAGGTGTGCACACTGAATTGTTAGAATGAGTGTATCCCTGTGGAGGTGTGCAAATTGAACTGTTAGAATGAGTGTGTCCACATGGAGGTGTGCACACTGAACTGATAGAATGAGTGTGTCCACATGGTGGTGTGCACACTGAACTGTTAGAATGAGTGTGTCCACATGGAGGTGTGCACACTGAACTGTTAGAATGAGTGTGTCCGTTTGGAGGTGTGCACACTGAACTGTTAGAATGAGTGTGCCCACATGGAGGTTGCACACTGAACTGTTAGAATGAGTGTGTCCACATGGAGGTGTGCACACTGAACTGTTAGAATGATTGTGTCCACATGGAGGTGTGCACACTGAAGTGTTAGAATGAGTGTGTCCACATGGAGGTGTGCACACTGAACTGTTAGAATTGGTGTGTCCACATGGAGGTGTGCACACTGAACTGTTAGAATGAGTGTGTCCACATGGAGGTGTGAAAACTGAACTGTTAGAATGAGTGTGTCCACATGGAGGTGTGCACACTGAACTGTTTGAATGAGTGTGTCCACATGGAGGTGTGCACACTGAACTGTTAGAATGAGTGTGTCCACATTGAGGTGTGCACACTGAACTGTTAGAATGAGTGTGCCCACATGGAGGTGTGCACACTGAAATGATAGAATGAGTGTGTCCACATGGAGGTGTGCACACTGAACTGTTAGAATGAGTGTGCCCACATGGAGTTGTGCACACTGAACTGTTAGAATGACTGTGTCCACATGGAGGTTTGCACACTGAAATGTTAGAATGACTGTGTCCACATGGATGTGTGCACACTGAACTGTTAGAATGTGTGTGTCCCTGTGGATGTGTGCACACTTAACTGTTAGAATGAGTGTGTTCACATGGAGATGTGCACACTGAACTGTTAGAATGTGTGTGTCCACATGGACGTTTGCAAACTGAACTGTTAGAATGATTGTGCCCACATGGAGGTGAGAACACTGAACTGTTAGAATGAGTGTGTCCACATGGAGGTGTGCACACTGAACTGTTGGAATGAGTGTGCCCACATAGAGGTGTGCACACTGAACTGTTAGAATGATTGTGTCCACATGGAGGTGTGCACACTGAACTGTTAGAATGAGTGTGTCCACATGGAGGTGTGCACACTGAACTGTTAGAATTGGTGTGTCCACATGGAGGTGTGCACACTGAACTGTTAGAATGAGTGTGTCCACATGGAGCTGTGCACACTGAACTGTTAGAATGGGTGTGTCCACATTGAGGTGTGCACACTGAACTTTTAGAATGATTGTGTCCACATGGAGGTGTGCACAATGAACTGTGTAGAATGAGTGTGCCCACATGGAGGTGTGCACACTGAACTGTTAGAATGAGTGTGCCCACATGGAGGTGTGCACACTGAACTGTTAGAATGAGTGTGCCCACATGGAGGTGTGAACACTGAACTGTTAGAATGAGTGTGCCCACATGGAGGTGTGCACACTTAACTGTTAGAATGAGTGTGCCCACATGGAGGTGTGCACACTGAACTGTTAGAATGAGTGTGCCCACATGGAGGTGTGCACACTGAACTGTTAGAATGAGTGTAACCACATGGAGGTGTGCACACTGAACTGTTAGAATGACTGTGCCCAAATGGAGTTGTGCACACTGAACTGTTAGAATGAGTGTGTCCACATGGAGGTGTGCACACTGAACTGTTAGAATGAGTGTGTCCACATGGAGGTGTGCACACTGAACTGTTAGAATGTGTGTGTCCCTGTGGATGTGTGCACACTGAACTGTTAGAATGAGTGTGCCCACATTGAGGTGAGAACACTGAACTGTTAGAATGAGTGTGTCCACATGGAGGTGTGCACACGGAACTGTTGGAATGAGTGTGCCCACATGGAGGTATGCACACTGAACTGTTAGAATGAGTGTGTCCACATGGAGGTGTGCACACTGAACTGTTAGAATGAGTGTGTCCACATGGAGGTGTGCACACTGAACTGTTAGAATGAGTGTGTCCACATGGAGGTGTGCACACTGAACTGTTAGAATGAGTGTGTCCACATGGAGGTGTGCACACTGAACTGTTAGAATGAGTGTGCCCACATGGAGTTGTGAAAACTGAACTGTTAGAATGAGTGTGTCCACATGGAGGTGTGCACACTGAACTGTTTGAATGAGTGTGTCCACATGGAGGTGTGCACACTGAACTGTTAGAATGAGTGTGTCCACATTGAGGTGTGCACACTGAACTGTTAGAATGAGTGTGCCCACATGGAGGTGTGCACACTGAACTGATAGAATGAGTGTGTCCACATGGAGGTGTGCACACTGAACTGTTTGAATGAGTGTGCCCACATGGAGTTGTGCACACTGAACTGTTAGAATGACTGTGTCCACATGGAGGTTTGCACACTGAAATGTTAGAATGACTGTGTCCACATGGATGTGTGCACACTGAACTGTTAGAATGTGTGTGTCCCTGTGGAGGTGTGCACACTGAACTGTTAGAATGAGTGTGTCCACATGGAGGTGTGCACACTGAATTGTTAGAATGAGTGTATCCCTGTGGAGGTGTGCAAATTGAACTGTTAGAATGAGTGTGTCCACATGGAGGTGTGCACACTGAACTGATAGAATGAGTGTGTCCACATGGTGGTGTGCACACTGAACTGTTAGAATGAGTGTGTCCACATGGAGGTGTGCACACTGAACTGTTAGAATGAGTGTGTCCGTTTGGAGGTGTGCACACTGAACTGTTAGAATGAGTGTGCCCACATGGAGGTTGCACACTGAACTGTTAGAATGAGTGTGTCCACATGGAGGTGTGCACACTGAACTGTTAGAATGATTGTGTCCACATGGAGGTGTGCACACTGAAGTGTTAGAATGAGTGTGTCCACATGGAGGTGTGCACACTGAACTGTTAGAATTGGTGTGTCCACATGGAGGTGTGCACACTGAACTGTTAGAATGAGTGTGTCCACATGGAGGTGTGAAAACTGAACTGTTAGAATGAGTGTGTCCACATGGAGGTGTGCACACTGAACTGTTTGAATGAGTGTGTCCACATGGAGGTGTGCACACTGAACTGTTAGAATGAGTGTGTCCACATTGAGGTGTGCACACTGAACTGTTAGAATGAGTGTGCCCACATGGAGGTGTGCACACTGAAATGATAGAATGAGTGTGTCCACATGGAGGTGTGCACACTGAACTGTTAGAATGAGTGTGCCCACATGGAGTTGTGCACACTGAACTGTTAGAATGACTGTGTCCACATGGAGGTTTGCACACTGAAATGTTAGAATGACTGTGTCCACATGGATGTGTGCACACTGAACTGTTAGAATGTGTGTGTCCCTGTGGATGTGTGCACACTTAACTGTTAGAATGAGTGTGTTCACATGGAGATGTGCACACTGAACTGTTAGAATGTGTGTGTCCACATGGACGTTTGCAAACTGAACTGTTAGAATGATTGTGCCCACATGGAGGTGAGAACACTGAACTGTTAGAATGAGTGTGTCCACATGGAGGTGTGCACACTGAACTGTTGGAATGAGTGTGCCCACATAGAGGTGTGCACACTGAACTGTTAGAATGATTGTGTCCACATGGAGGTGTGCACACTGAACTGTTAGAATGAGTGTGTCCACATGGAGGTGTGCACACTGAACTGTTAGAATTGGTGTGTCCACATGGAGGTGTGCACACTGAACTGTTAGAATGAGTGTGTCCACATGGAGCTGTGCACACTGAACTGTTAGAATGGGTGTGTCCACATTGAGGTGTGCACACTGAACTTTTAGAATGATTGTGTCCACATGGAGGTGTGCACAATGAACTGTGTAGAATGAGTGTGCCCACATGGAGGTGTGCACACTGAACTGTTAGAATGAGTGTGCCCACATGGAGGTGTGCACACTGAACTGTTAGAATGAGTGTGCCCACATGGAGGTGTGAACACTGAACTGTTAGAATGAGTGTGCCCACATGGAGGTGTGCACACTTAACTGTTAGAATGAGTGTGCCCACATGGAGGTGTGCACACTGAACTGTTAGAATGAGTGTGCCCACATGGAGGTGTGCACACTGAACTGTTAGAATGAGTGTAACCACATGGAGGTGTGCACACTGAACTGTTAGAATGACTGTGCCCAAATGGAGTTGTGCACACTGAACTGTTAGAATGAGTGTGTCCACATGGAGGTGTGCACACTGAACTGTTAGAATGAGTGTGTCCACATGGAGGTGTGCACACTGAACTGTTAGAATGTGTGTGTCCCTGTGGATGTGTGCACACTGAACTGTTAGAATGAGTGTGCCCACATTGAGGTGAGAACACTGAACTGTTAGAATGAGTGTGTCCACATGGAGGTGTGCACACGGAACTGTTGGAATGAGTGTGCCCACATGGAGGTATGCACACTGAACTGTTAGAATGAGTGTGTCCACATGGAGGTGTGCACACTGAACTGTTAGAATGAGTGTGTCCACATGGAGGTGTGCACACTGAACTGTTAGAATGAGTGTGTCCACATGGAGGTGTGCACACTGAACTGTTAGAATGAGTGTGTCCACATGGAGGTGTGCACACTGAACTGTTAGAATGAGTGTGCCCACATGGAGTTGTGAAAACTGAACTGTTAGAATGAGTGTGTCCACATGGAGGTGTGCACACTGAACTGTTTGAATGAGTGTGTCCACATGGAGGTGTGCACACTGAACTGTTAGAATGAGTGTGTCCACATTGAGGTGTGCACACTGAACTGTTAGAATGAGTGTGCCCACATGGAGGTGTGCACACTGAACTGATAGAATGAGTGTGTCCACATGGAGGTGTGCACACTGAACTGTTTGAATGAGTGTGCCCACATGGAGTTGTGCACACTGAACTGTTAGAATGACTGTGTCCACATGGAGGTTTGCACACTGAAATGTTAGAATGACTGTGTCCACATGGATGTGTGCACACTGAACTGTTAGAATGTGTGTGTCCCTGTGGATGTGTGCACACTGAACTGTTAGAATGAGTGTGTTCACATGGAGATGTGCACACTGAACTGTTAGAATGTGTGTGTCCACATGGACGTTTGCAAACTGAACTGTTAGAATGATTGTGCCCACATGGAGGTGAGAACACTGAACTGTTAGAATGAGTGTGTCCACATGGAGGTGTGCACACTGAACTGTTGGAATGAGTGTGCCCACATGGAGGTGTGCACACTGAACTGTTAGAATGATTGTGTCCACATGGAGGTGTGCACACTGAACTGTTAGAATGAGTGTGTCCAAATGGAGGTGTGCACACTGAACTGTTAGAATTGGTGTGTCCACATGGAGGTGTGCACACTGAACTGTTAGAATGAGTGTGTCCACATGGAGCTGTGCACACTGAACTGTTAGAATGGGTGTGTCCACATTGAGGTGTGCACACTGAACTTTTAGAATGATTGTGTCCACATGGAGGTGTGCACACTGAACTGTTAGAATGAGTGTGTCCACATGGAGGTGTGCACACTGAACTGTTAGAATTGGTGTGTCCACATGGAGGTGTGCACACTGAACTGTTAGAATGAGTGTGTCCACATGGAGGTGTGAAAACTGAACTGTTAGAATGAGTGTGTCCACATGGAGGTGTGCACACTGAACTGTTTGAATGAGTGTGTCCACATGGAGGTTTGCACACTGAACTGTTTGAATGAGTGTGCCCACATGGAGTTGTGCACACTGAACTGTTAGAATGACTGTGTCCACATGGAGGTTTGCACACTGAAATGTTAGAATGACTGTGTCCACATGGATGTGTGCACACTGAACTGTTAGAATGTGTGTGTCCCTGTGGATGTGTGCACACTGAACTGTTAGAATGAGTGTGTTCACATGGAGATGTGCACACTGAACTGTTAGAATGTGTGTGTCCACATGGACGTTTGCAAACTGAACTGTTAGAATGATTGTGCCCACATGGAGGTGAGAACACTGAACTGTTAGAATGAGTGTGTCCACATGGAGGTGTGCACACTGAACTGTTGGAATGAGTGTGCCCACATGGAGGTGTGCACACTTAACTGTTAGAATGATTGTGTCCACATGGAGGTGTGCACACTGAACTGTTAGAATGAGTGTGTCCACATGGAGGTGTGCACACTGAACTGTTAGAATTGGTGTGTCCACATGGAGGTGTGCACATAGAACTGTTAGAATGAGTGTGTCCACATGGAGCTGTGCACACTGAACTGTTAGAATGGGTGTGTCCACATTGAGGTGTGCACACTGAACTTTTAGAATGATTTTGTCCACATGGAGGTGTGCACAATGAACTGTGTAGAATGAGTATGCCCACATGGAGGTGTGCACACTGAACTGTTAGAATGAGTGTGCCCACCTGGAGGTGTGCACACAGAACTGTTAGAATGACTGTGTCCACATGGAGGTGTGCACACTGAACTGTTAGAATGAGTGTGTCCCTGTGGAGTAATGCACACTGAACTGTTAGAATTAGTGTGCCCACATGGAGGTGTGCACACTGAACTGTTAGAATGAGTGTGTCCACATGGAGGTGTGCACACTGAACTGTTAGAATGAGTGTGTCTTCATGGAGGTGTGCAAGCTGAACTGTTAGAATGAGTGTGTCCACCTGGAGGTGTGCACACTGAACTGTTAGAATGAGTGTGTCCACATGGAGGTGTGCACACTGAAATGTTAGAATGAGTGTGTCCACATGGAGGTGTGCACACTGAACTGTTAGAATGAGTGTGCCCACATGGAGGTGTGCACACTGAACTGTTAGAATGAGTGTGTCCACATGGAGGTGTGCACACTGAATTGTTAGAATGAGTGTATCCCTGTGGAGGTGTGCAAATTGAACTGTTAGAATGAGTGTGTCCACATGGAGGTGTGCACACTGAACTGATAGAATGAGTGTGTCCACATGGTGGTGTGCACACTGAACTGTTAGAATGAGTGTGTCCACATGGAGGTGTGCACACTGAACTGTTAGAATGAGTGTGTCCGTTTGGAGGTGTGCACACTGAACTGTTAGAATGAGTGTGCCCACATGGAGGTTGCACACTGAACTGTTAGAATGAGTGTGTCCACATGGAGGTGTGCACACTGAACTGTTAGAATGATTGTGTCCACATGGAGGTGTGCACACTGAAGTGTTAGAATGAGTGTGTCCACATGGAGGTGTGCACACTGAACTGTTAGAATTGGTGTGTCCACATGGAGGTGTGCACACTGAACTGTTAGAATGAGTGTGTCCACATGGAGGTGTGAAAACTGAACTGTTAGAATGAGTGTGTCCACATGGAGGTGTGCACACTGAACTGTTTGAATGAGTGTGTCCACATGGAGGTGTGCACACTGAACTGTTAGAATGAGTGTGTCCACATTGAGGTGTGCACACTGAACTGTTAGAATGAGTGTGCCCACATGGAGGTGTGCACACTGAACTGATAGAATGAGTGTGTCCACATGGAGGTGTGCACACTGAACTGTTAGAATGAGTGTGCCCACATGGAGTTGTGCACACTGAACTGTTAGAATGACTGTGTCCACATGGAGGTTTGCACACTGAAATGTTAGAATGACTGTGTCCACATGGATGTGTGCACACTGAACTGTTAGAATGTGTGCGTCCCTGTGGATGTGTGCACACTGAACTGTTAGAATGAGTGTGTTCACATGGAGATGTGCACACTGAACTGTTAGAATGTGTGTGTCCACATGGACGTTTGCAAACTGAACTGTTAGAATGATTGTGCCCACATGGAGGTGAGAACACTGAACTGTTAGAATGAGTGTGTCCACATGGAGGTGTGCACACTGAACTGTTGGAATGAGTGTGCCCACATGGAGGTGTGCACACTGAACTGTTAGAATGATTGTGTCCACATGGAGGTGTGCACACTGAACTGTTAGAATGAGTGTGTCCACATGGAGGTGTGCACACTGAACTGTTAGAATTGGTGTGTCCACATGGAGGTGTGCACACTGAACTGTTAGAATGAGTGTGTCCACATGGAGCTGTGCACACTGAACTGTTAGAATGGGTGTGTCCACATTGAGGTGTGCACACTGAACTTTTAGAATGATTGTGTCCACATGGAGGTGTGCACAATGAACTGTGTAGAATGAGTGTGCCCACATGGAGGTGTGCACACTGAACTGTTAGAATGAGTGTGCCCACATGGAGGTGTGCACACTGAACTGTTAGAATGAGTGTGCCCACATGGAGGTGTGCACACTGAACTGTTAGAATGAGTGTGCCCACATGGAGGTGTGCACACTGAACTGTTAGAATGAGTGTGCCCACATGGAGGTGTGCACACTGAACTGTTAGAATGACTGTGTCCACATGGAGGTGTGCACACTGAACTGTTAGAATGAGTGTAACCACATGGAGGTGTGCACACTGAACTGTTAGAATGACTGTGCCCACATGGAGTTGTGCACACTGAACTGTTAGAATGAGTGTGTCCACATGGAGGTGTGCACACTGAACTGTTAGAATGAGTGTGTCCACATGGAGGTGTGCACACTGAACTGTTAGAATGTGTGTGTCCCTGTGGATGTGTGCACACTGAACTGTTAGAATGAGTGTGCCCACATTGAGGTGAGAACACTGAACTGTTAGAATGAGTGTGTCCACATGGAGGTGTGCACACTGAACTGTTGGAATGAGTGTGCCCACATGGAGGTGTGCACACTGAAATGTTAGAATGAGTGTGCCCACATGGAGGTGTGCACACTGAACTGTTAGAATGAGTGTGTCCACATGGAGGTGTGCACACTGAACTGTTAGAATGAGTGTGTCCACATGGAGGTGTGCACACTGAACTGTTAGAATGAGTGTGTCCACATGGAGGTGTGCACACTGAACTGTTAGAATGAGTGTGCCCACATGGAGTTGTGCACACTGAACTGTTAGAATGACTGTGTCCACATGGAGGTGTGCACACAGAACTGTTAGAATGACTGTGTCCACATGGAGGTGTGCACACTGAACTGTTAGAATGAGTGTGTCCCTGTGGAGGTGTGCACACTGAACTGTTAGAAGGATTGGGTCCACATGGAGGTGTGCACACTGAACTGTTAGAATGACTGTGTCCACATGGAGGTGTGCACTTTGAACTGTTAGAATGAGTGTGTCCACATGGAGGTGTGCACACTGAACGGTTAGAATGAGTGTGTCCACATGGAGGTGTGCACAATGAACTGTTAGAATGAGTGTGCCCACATGGAGTTGTGCACACTGAACTGTTAGAATGAGTGTGTCCACATGGAGGTGTGCACACTGAACTGTTAGAATGAGTGTGTCCACATGGAGGTGTGCACACTGAACTGTTAGAATGAGTGTATCTTTGTGGAGGTGTGCAAACTGAACTGTTAGAATGAGTGTGTCCACATGGAGTTGTGCACACTGAACTGTTAGAATGAGTGTGTCCACATGGAGGTGTGCACACTGAACTGTTAGAATGAATGTGTCCACATGGAGGTGTCCACACTGAACTGTTAGAATGAGTGTGCCCAATGGAGGTGTGCACACTGAACTGTTAGAATGAGTGTGCCCACATGGAGGTGTGCACACTGAACTGTTAGAATGAGTGTGTCCACATGGAGGTGTGCACACTGAACTGTTAGAATGAGTGTGTCCCTTTGGAGGTGTGCACACTGAACTGTTAGAATGAGTGTGCCCACATGGAGGTGTGCACACTGAACTGTTGGAATGAGTTTGCCCACATGGAGGTGTGCACACTGAACTGTTAGAATGACTGTGTCCACATGGAGGTGTGAACACTGAACTGTTAGAATGAGTGTGCCCACATGGAGGTGTGCACACTGAACTTTTAGAATGAGTGTGTCCACATGGAGGTGTGCACACTGAACTGTTAGAATTTGTGTGTCCCTGTGGATGTGTGCATACTGAACTGTTAGAATGAGTGTGTTCACATGGAGGTGTGCACACTGAAATGTTAGAATGTGTGTGTCCACATGGAGGTTTGCAAACTGAACTGTTAGAATGATTGTGCCCACATTGAGGTGAGAACACTGAACTGTTAGAATGAGTGTGTCCACATGGAGGTGTGCACACTGAACTGTTGGAATGAGTGTGCCCACATGGAGGTGTGCACACTGAACTGTTAGAATGATTGTGTCCACATGGAGGTGTGCACACTGAACTATTAGAATGAGTGTGTCCACATGGAGGTGTGCACACTGAACTGTTAGAATTGGTGTGTCCACATGGAGGTGTGCACACTGAACTGTTAGAATGAGTGTGTCCACATGGAGGTGTGCACACTGAACTGTTAGAATGGGTGTGTCCACATTGAGGTGTGCACACTGAACTTTTTGAATGATTGTGTCCACATGGAGGTGTGCACAATGAACTGTGTAGAATGATTGTGCCCACATGGAGGTGTGCACACTGAACTGTTAGAATGAGTGTGCCCACATGGAGGTGTGCACACTGAACTGTTAGAATGAGTGTGCCCACATGGAGGTGTGCACACTGAACTGTTAGAATGAGTGTGCCCACATGGAGGTGTGCACACTGAACTGTTAGAATGACTGTGTCCACATGGAGGTGTGCACACTGAACTGTTAGAATGAGTGTAACCACATGGAGTTGTGCACACTGAACTGTTAGAATGACTGTGCCCACATGGAGTTGTGCACACTGAACTGTTAGAATGAGTGTGTCCACATGGAGGTGTGCACACTGAACTGTTAGAATGACTGTGTCCACATGGAGGTGTGCACACTGAACTGTTAGAATGTGTGTGTCCCTGTGGATGTGTGCACACTGAACTGTTAGAATGAGTGTGTTCACATGGAGGTGTGCACACTGAAATGTTAGAATGTGTGTGTCCACATGGAGGTTTGCAAACTGAACTGTTAGAATGTATGTGTCCACATGGAGTTGTGCACACTGAACTGTTAGAATGACTCTGTCCACCTGGAGGTGTGCACACAGAACTGTTAGAATGACTGTGTCCACATGGAGGTGTGCACACTGAACTGTTAGAATGAGTGTGTCCCTGTGGAGTAATGCACACTGAACTGTTAGAATTAGTGTGCCCACATGGAGGTGTGCACACTGAACTGTTAGAATGAGTGTGTCCACATGGAGGTGTGCACACTGAACTGTTAGAATGAGTGTGTCTTCATGGAGGTGTGCAAGCTGAACTGTTAGAATGAGTGTGTCCACCTGGAGGTGTGCACACTGAACTGTTAGAATGAGTGTGTCCACATGGAGGTGTGCAAACTGAAATGTTAGAATGAGTGTGTCCACATGGAGGTGTGCACACTGAACTGTTAGAATGCGTGTGCCCAATTGGAGGTGTGCACACTGAACTGTTAGAATGAGTGTGTCCACATGGAGGTGTGCACACTGAATTGTTAGAATGAGTGTATCCCTGTGGAGGTGTGCAAATTGAAATGTTAGAATGAGTGTGTCCACATGGAGGTGTGCACACTGAACTGATAGAATGAGTGTGTCCACATGGTGGTGTGCACACTGAACTGTTAGAATGAGTGTGTCCACATGGAGGTGTGCACACTGAACTGTTAGAATGAGTGTGTCCGTTTGGAGGTGTGCACACTGAACTGTTAGAATGAGTGTGCCCACATGGAAGTGTGCACACTGAACTGTTAGAATGAGTGTGCCCACATGGAGGTTGCACACTGAACTGTTAGAATGAGTGTGTCCACATGGAGGTGTGCACACTGAACTGTTAGAATGATTGTGTCCACATGGAGGTGTGCACACTGAAGTGTTAGAATGAGTGTGTCCACATGGAGGTGTGCACACTGAACTGTTAGAATTGGTGTGTCCACATGGAGGTGTGCACACTGAACTGTTAGAATGAGTGTGTCCACATGGAGGTGTGAAAACTGAACTGTTAGAATGAGTGTGTCCACATGGAGGTGTGCACACTGAACTGTTGGAATGAGTGTGCCCACATGGAGGTGAGAACACTGAACTGTTAGAATGAGTGTGTCCACATGGAGGTGTGCACACTGAACTGTTAGAATGAGTGTGTCCACATGGAGGTGTGCACACTGAACTGTTAGAATTGGTGTGTCCACATGGAGGTGTGCACACTGAACTGTTAGAATGAGTGTGTCCACATGGAGCTGTGCACACTGAACTGTTAGAATGGGTGTGTCCACATTGAGGTGTGCACACTGAACTTTTAGAATGATTGTGTCCACATGGAGGTGTGCACAATGAACTGTGTAGAATGAGTGTGCCCACATGGAGGTGTGCACACTGAACTGTTAGAATGAGTGTGCCCACATGGAGGTGTGCACACTGAACTGTTAGAATGAGTGTGCCCACATGGAGGTGTGCACACTGAACTGTTAGAATGACTGTGTCCACATGGAGGTGTGCACACTGAACTGTTAGAATGAGTGTAACCACATGGAGTTGTGCACAATGAACTGTTAGAATGACTGTGCCCACATGGAGTTGTGCACACTGAACTGTTAGAATGAGTGTGTCCACATGGAGGTGTGCACACTGAACTGTTATAATGTGTGCGTCCCTGTGGATGTGTGCACACTGAACTGTTAGAATGAGTGTGCCCACATTGAGGTGAGAACACTGAACTGTTAGAATGAGTGTGTCCACATGGAGGTGTGCACACTGAACTGTTGGAATGAGTGTGTCTACATGGAGGTGTGCACACTGAACTGTAAGAATGAGTGTGTCCACATGGAGGTGGGCACACTGAACTGTTAGAATGAGTGTGTCCACCTGGAGTTGTGCACACTGAACTGTTAGAATGAGTGTGTCCACATGGAGGTGTGCACACTGAACTGTTAGAATGAGTGTGTCCACATGGAGGTGTGCACACTGAACTGTTAGAATTGGTGTGTCCACATGGATGTGTGCATACTGAACTGTTAGAATGAGTGTGTCCACATGGAGGTGTGCACACTGAACTGTTAGAATGGGTGTGTCCACATGGAGGTGTGCACACTGAACTGTTAGAATGATTGTGTCCACATGGAGGTGTGCACAATAAACTGTGTAGAATGAGTGTGCCCACATGGAGGTGTGCACACTGAACTGTTAGAATGAGTGTGCCCACATGGAGGTGTGCACACTGAACTGTTAGAATGAGTGTGTCCACATGGAGGTGTGCACACTGAACTGTTAGAATGAGTGTGCCCACATGGAGCTGTGCACACTGAACTGTTAGAATGAGTGTGCCCACATGGAGGTGTGCACACTGAACTGTTAGAATGAGTGTGCCCACATGGAGGTGTGCACACTGAACTGTTAGAATGAGTGTGCCCACATGGAGGTGTGCACACTGAACTGTTAGATTGAGTGTGTCCACATGGAGGTGTGCACACTGAACTGTTAGAATGAGTGTGTCCACATGGAGGTGTGCACACTGAACTGTTAGAATGAGTGTGTCCACATGGAGGTGTGCACACTGAACTGTTAGAATGAGTGTGCCCACATGGAGTTGTGCACACTGAACTGTTAGAATGACTGTGTCCACATGGAGGTGTGCACACAGAACTGTTAGAATGACTGTGTCCACATGGAGGTGTGCACACTGAACTGTTAGAATGAGTGTATCCCTGTGGAGGTGTGCAAACTGAACTGTTAGAATGAGTGTGTCCACATGGAGGTGTGCACACTGAACTGTTAGAATGAGTGTGTCCACATGGAGGTGTGCACACTGAACTGTTAGAATGAGTGTGTCCACATGGAGGTGTCCACACTGAACTGTTAGAATGAGTGTGCCCACATGGAAGTGTGCACACTGAACTGTTAGAATGAGTGTGCCCACATGGAGTTGTGCACACTGAACTGTTAGAATGAGTGTGTCCACATGGAGGTGTGCACACTGAACTGTTAGAATGAGTGTGTCCCTTTGGAGGTGTGCACACTGAACTGTTAGAATGAGTGTGCCCACATGGAGGTGTGCACACTGAACTGTTAGAATGAGTTTGCCCACATGGAGGTGTGCACACTGAACTGATAGAATGATTGTGTCCACATGGAGGTGTGCACACTGAACTGTTAGAATGAGTGTGCCCACATGGAGGTGTGCACACTGAACTTTTAGAATGAGTGTGTCCACATGGAGGTGTGCACACTGAACTGTTAGAATTTGTGTGTCCCTGTGGATGTGTGCACACTGAACTGTTAGAATGAGTGTGTTCACATGGAGGTGTGCACACTGAAATGTTAGAATGTGTGTGTCCACATGGAGGTTTGCAAAATGAACTGTTAGAATGATTGTGCCCACATTGAGGTGAGAACACTGAACTGTTAGAATGAGTGTGTCCACATGGAGGTGTGCACACTGAACTGTTGGAATGAGTGTGCCCACATGGAGGTGTGCACACTGAACTGTTAGAATGAGTGTGTCCACATGGGGGTGTGCACACTGAACTGTTAGAATGAGTGTGTCCACATGGAGGTGTGCACACTGAACTGTTAGAATTGGTGTGTCCACATGGAGGTGTGCACACAGAACTGTTAGAATGAGTGTGCCCACATGGAGGTGTGCACACTGAACTGTTAGAATGAGTGTGCCCACATGGAGGTGTGCACACTGAACTGTTAGAATGAGTGTATCCACATGGAGGTGTGCACACTGAACTGTTAGAATGACTGTGTCCACATGGAGGTGTGCACTTTGAACTGTTAGAATGAGTGTGCCCACATGGAGTTGTGCACACTGAACTGTTAGAATGACTGTGTCCACATGGAGGTGTGCACACAGAACTGTTAGAATGACTGTGTCCACATGGAGGTGTGCACACTGAACTGTTAGAATGAGTGTGTCCACCTGGAGGTGTGCACACTGAACTGTTAGAATGAGTGTATCCCTGTGGAGGTGTGAAAACTGAACTGTTAGAATGAGTGTGTCCACATGGAGGTGTGCACACTGAACTGTTAGAATGAGTGTGTCCACATGGAGGTGTGCACACTGAACTGTTAGAATGAGTGTGTCCACATGGAGGTGTGCACACTGAACTGTTAGAATGTATGTGTCCACATGGAGTTGTGCACACTGAACTGTTAGAATGACTCTGTCCACCTGGAGGTGTGCACACAGAACTGTTAGAATGACTGTGTCCACATGGAGGTGTGCACACTGAACTGTTAGTATGAGTGTGTCCATATGGAGGTGTGCACACTGAACTGTTAAAATTGGTGTGTCCACATGGAGGTGTGCACACTGAACTGTTAGAATGAGTGTGTCCACATGGAGGTGTGCACACTGAACTGTTAGAATGGGTGTGTCCACATGGAGGTGTGTGCACACTGAACTTTTAGAATGATTGTGTCCACATGGAGGTGTGCACAATGAACTGTGTAGAATGAGTGTGCCCACATGGAGGTGTGCACACTGAACTGTTAGAATGAGTGTGCCCACATGGAGGTGTGCACACTGAACTGTTAGAATGAGTGTGCCCACATGGAGGTGTGCACACTGAACTGTTAGAATGAGTGTGCCCACATGGAGGTGTGCACACTGAACTGTTAGAATGACTGTGTCCACATGGAGGTGTGCACACTGAACTGTTAGAATGAGTGTAACCACATGGAGTTGTGCACACTGAACTGTTAGAATGACTGTGCCCACATGGAGTTGTGCACACTGAACTGTTAGAATGAGTGTGTCCACATGGAGGTGTGCACACTGAACTGTTAGAATGAGTGTGTCCACATGGAGGTGTGCACACTGAACTGTTAGAATGTGTGTGTCCCTGTGGATGTGTGCACACTGAACTGTTAGAATGAGTGTGTTCACATGGAGGTGTGCACACTGAAAGGTTAGAATGTGTGTGTCCACATGGAGGTTTGCAAACTGAACTGTTAGAATGTATGTGTCCACATGGAGTTGTGCACACTGAACTGTTAGAATGACTCTGTCCACCTGGAGGTGTTGCACACAGAACTGTTAGAATGACTGTGTCCACATGGAGGTGTGCACACTGAACTGTTAGAATGAGTGTGTCCCTGTGGAGTAATGCACACTGAACTGTTAGAATTAGTGTGCCCACATGGAGGTGTGCACACTGAACTGTTAGAATGAGTGTGTCCACATGGAGGTGTGCACACTGAACTGTTAGAATGAGTGTGTCTCATGGAGGTGTGCAAGCTGAACTGTTAGAATGAGTGTTTCCACCTGGAGGTGTGCACACTGAACTGTTAGAATGAGTGTGTCCACATGGAGGTGTGTACACTGAAATGTTAGAATGAGTGTGTCCACATGGAGGTGTGCACACTGAACTGTTAGAATGAGTGTGCCCACATGGAGGTGTGCACACTGAACTGTTAGAATGAGTGTGTCCACATGGAGGTGTGCACACTGAATTGTTAGAATGAGTGTATCCCTGTGGAGGTGTGCAAATTGAACTGTTAGAATGAGTGTGTCCACATGGAGGTGTGCACACTGAACTGATAGAATGAGTGTGTCCACATGGAGGTGTGCACACTGAACTGTTAGAATGAGTGTGTCCACATGGAGGTGTGCACACTGAACTGTTAGAATGAGTGTGTCCGTTTGGAGGTGTGCACACTGAACTGTTAGAATGAGTGTGCCCACATGGAGGTGTGCACACTGAACTGTTAGAATGAGTGTGCCCACATGGAGGTGTGCACAATGAACTGTTAGAATGAGTGTGTAAACATGGAGGTGTGCACACTGAACTGTTAGAATGAGTGAGCCCACATGGAGTTGTGCACACTGAACTGTTAGAATGAGTGTGTCCACATGGAGGTGTGCACACTGAACTGCTAAATTGACTGTGTCCACATGGAGGTGTGCACACTTAACTGTTAGAATGATTGTGCCCACATGGAGTTGTGCACACTGAACTGTTAGAATGAATGTGTCCACATGGAGGTGTGCACACTGAACTGTTAGAATGAGTGTGTCCACATGGAGGTGTGCACACTGAACTGTTAGAATGAGTGTGTCCCTGTGGAGGAATGCACACTGAACTGTTAGAATGAGTGTGCCCAATTGGAGGTGTGCACACTGAACTGTTAGAATGAGTGTGTCCACATGGAGGTGTGCACACTGAACTGTTAGAATGAGTGTGTCTTCATAGAGGTGTGCAAACTTAACTGTTAGAATGAGTGTGTCCACCTGGAGTTGTGCACACTGAACTGTTAGAATGAGTGTGTCCACATGGAGGTGTGCACACTGAAATGTTAGAATGAGTGTGTCCATATGGAGGTGTGCACACTGAACTGTTAGAATGAGTGTGTCCACATGGAGGTGTGCACACTGAACTGTTAGAATTGGTGTGTCCACATGGAGGTGTGCACACTGAACTTTTAGAATGATTGTGTCCACATGGAGGTGTGCACAATGAACTGTGTAGAATGAGTGTGCCCACATGGAGGTATGCACACTGAACTGTTAGAATGAGTGTGCCCACATGGAGGTGTGCACACTGAACTGTTAGAATGAGTGTGCCCACATGGAGGTGTGCACACTGAACTGTTAGAATGAGTGTGCCCACATGGAGGTGTGCACACTGAACTGTTAGAATGACTGTGTCCACATGGAGGTGTGCACACTGAACTGTTAGAATGAGTGTAACCACATGGAGTTGTGCACACTGAACTGTTAGAATGACTGTGCCCACATGGAGTTGTGCACACTGAACTGTTAGAATGAGTGTGTCCACATGGAGGTGTGCACACTGAACTGTTAGAATGACTGTGTCCACATGGAGGTGTGCACACTGAACTGTTAGAATGTGTGTGTCCCTGTGGATGTGTGCACACTGAACTGTTAGAATGAGTGTGTTCACATGGAGGTGTGCACACTGAAATGTTAGAATGTGTGTGTCCACATGGAGGTTTGCAAACTGAACTGTTAGAATGTATGTGTCCACATGGAGTTGTGCACACTGAACTGTTAGAATGACTCTGTCCACCTGGAGGTGTTGCACACAGAACTGTTAGAATGACTGTGTCCACATGGAGGTGTGCACACTGAACTGTTAGAATGAGTGTGTCCCTGTGGAGTAATGCACACTGAACTGTTAGAATTAGTGTGCCCACATGGAGGTGTGCACAGTGAACTGTTAGAATGAGTGTGTCCACATGGAGGTGTGCACACTGAACTGTTAGAATGAGTGTGTCTTCATGGAGGTGTGCAAGCTGAACTGTTAGAATGAGTGTTTCCACCTGGAGGTGTGCACACTGAACTGTTAGAATGAGTGTGTCCACATGGAGGTGTGTACACTGAAATGTTAGAATGAGTGTGTCCACATGGAGGTGTGCACACTGAACTGTTAGAATGAGTGTGCCCACATGGAGGTGTGCACACTGAACTGTTAGAATGAGTGTGTCCACATGGAGGTGTGCACACTGAATTGTTAGAATGAGTGTATCCCTGTGGAGGTGTGCAAATTGAACTGTTAGAATGAGTGTGTCCACATGGAGGTGTGCACACTGAACTGATAGAATGAGTGTGTCCACATGGAGGTGTGCACACTGAACTGTTAGAATGAGTGTGTCCACATGGAGGTGTGCACACTGAACTGTTAGAATGAGTGTGTCCGTTTGGAGGTGTGCACACTGAACTGTTAGAATGAGTGTGCCCACATGGAGGTGTGCACACTGAACTGTTAGAATGAGTGTGCCCACATGGAGGTGTGCACAATGAACTGTTAGAATGAGTGTGTAAACATGGAGGTGTGCACACTGAACTGTTAGAATGAGTGAGCCCACATGGAGTTGTGCACACTGAACTGTTAGAATGAGTGTGTCCACATGGAGGTGTGCACACTGAACTGCTAGAATGACTGTGTCCACATGGAGGTGTGCACACTTAACTGTTAGAATGATTGTGCCCACATGGAGTTGTGCACACTGAACTGTTAGAATGAATGTGTCCACATGGAGGTGTGCACACTGAACTGTTAGAATGAGTGTGTCCACATGGAGGTGTGCACACTGAACTGTTAGAATGAGTGTGTCCCTGTGGAGGAATGCACACTGAACTGTTAGAATGAGTGTGCCCAATTGGAGGTGTGCACACTGAACTGTTAGAATGAGTGTGTCCACATGGAGGTGTGCACACTGAACTGTTAGAATGAGTGTGTCTTCATAGAGGTGTGCAAACTGAACTGTTAGAATGAGTGTGTCCACCTGGAGTTGTGCACACTGAACTGTTAGAATGAGTGTGTCCACATGGAGGTGTGCACACTGAAATGTTAGAATGAGTGTGTCCATATGGAGGTGTGCACACTGAACTGTTAGAACGAGTGTGCCCACATGGAGGTGTGCACACTGAACTGTTAGAATGAGTGTGTCCACATGGAGGTGTGCACACTGAACTGTTAGAATGAGTGTGTCCACATGGAGGTCTGCACACTGAACTGTTAGAATGAGTGTGTCCACATGGAGGTGTGCACACTGAACTGTAAGAATGAGTGTGTCCCTTTGGACGTGTGCACACTGAACTGTTAGAATGAGTGTGCCCACATGGAGGTGTGCACACTGAACTGTTAGAATGAGTGTGCCCACATGGAGTTGTGCACACTGAACTGTTAGAATGAGTGTGTCCACATGGAGGTGTGCACACTGAACTGTTAGAATGAGTGTGCCCACATGGAGTTGTGCACACTGAACTTTTAGAATGAGTGTGTCCACATGGAGGTGTGCACACTGAACTGTTAGAATGAGTGTGCCCACATGGAGTTGTGCACAATGAACTGTTAGAATGACTGTGTCCACATGGAGGTGTGCACACTGAACTGTTAGAATTTGTCCACATGGAGGTGTGCACACTGAACTGTTAGAATGAGTGTGTTCACATGGAGGTGTGCACACTGAACTGTTAGAATGAGTGTGTCCACATGGAGGTGTGCACACTGAACTGTTAGAATGAGTGTGTCCACATGGAGGTGTGCACACTGAACTGTTAGAATTGGTGTGTCCACATGGAGGTGTGCACACTGAACTGTTAGAATGAGTGTGTCCACATGGAGGTGTGCACACTGAACTGTTAGAATGGGTGTGTCCACATGGAGGTGTGCACACTGAACTGTTAGAATGATTGTGTCCACATGGAGATGTGCACAATGAACTGTGTAGAATGAGTGTGCCCACATGGAGGTGTGCACACTGAACTGTTAGAATGAGTGTGCCCACATGGAAGTGTGCACACTGAACTGTTAGAATGAGTGTGCCCACATGGAGGTGTGCACACTTAACTGTTAGAATGAGTGTCTCCACATGGAGGTGTGCACACTGAACTGTTAGAATGAGTGTGCCCACATGGAGTTGTGCACACTGAACTGTTAGAAAGAGTGTGCCCACATGGAGGTGTGCACACTGAACTGTTAGAATGAGTGTGTCCACATGGAGGTGTGCACACTGAACTGTTAGAATGAGTGTGCCCACATGAAGTTGTGCACACTGAACTGTTAGAATGAGTGTGCCCACATGGAGGTGTGCACACTGAACTGTTAGAATGAGTGTGCCCACATGGAGTTGTGCACACTGAACTGTTAGAATGACTGTGTCCACATGGAGTTGTGCACACTGAACTGTTAGAATTTGTCCACATGGAGGTGTGCACACTGAACTGTTAGAATGAGTGTGTCCACATGGAGGTGTGCACACTGAACTGTTAGAATGACTGTGTCCACATGGAGGTGTGCACACTGAACTGTTAGAATTGGTGTGTCCACATGGAGGTGTGCACACTGAACTGTTAGAATGAGTGTGTCCACAAGGAGGTGTGCACACTGAACTGTTAGAATGGGTGTGTCCACATGGAGGTGTGCACACTGAACTGTTAGAATGATTGTGTCCACATGGAGATGTGCACACTGAACTGATAGAATGAGTGTGTCCACATGGTGGTGTGCACACTGAACTGTTAGAATGAGTGTGTCCACATGGAGGTGTGCACACTGAACTGTTAGAATGAGTGTGTCCGTTTGGAGGTGTGCACACTGAACTGTTAGAATGAGTGTGCCCACATGGAGGTGTGCACACTGAACTGTTAGAATGAGTGTGCCCACATGGAGGTGTGCACACTGAACTGTTAGAATGAGTGTGTAAACATGTAGGTGTGCACACTGAACTGTTAAAATGAGTGAGCCCACATGG
Organism: Peromyscus eremicus; assembly: GCF_949786415.1. Lineage (NCBI taxonomy): Eukaryota > Metazoa > Chordata > Mammalia > Rodentia > Cricetidae > Peromyscus > Peromyscus eremicus. The sequence continues at coordinate 38,648 of NW_026734920.1, read as the reverse complement.
AGTTGTGCACACTGAACTGTTAGAATGAGTGTGTCCACATGGAGGTGTGCACACTGAACTGCTAGAATGACTGTGTCCACATGGAGGTGTGCACACTTAACTGTTAGAATGATTGTGCCCACATGGAGTTGTGCACACTGAACTGTTAGAATGAATGTGTCCACATGGAGGTGTGCACACAGAACTGTTAGAATGACTGTGTCCACATGGAGGTGTGCACACTGAACTGTTAGAATGAGTGTGTCCCTGTGGAGGAATGCACACTAACTGTTAGAATGAGTGTGCCCAATTGGAGGTGTGCACACTGAACTGTTAGAATGAGTGTGTCCACATGGAGGTGTGCACACTGAACTGTTAGAATGAGTGTGTCTTCATAGAGGTGTGCAAACTGAACTGTTAGAATGAGTGTGTCCACCTGGAGTTGTGCACACTGAACTGTTAGAATGAGTGTGTCCACATGGAGGTGTGCACACTGAAATGTTAGAATGAGTGTGTCCACATGGAGGTGTGCACACTGAACTGTTAGAATGAGTGTGTCCACATGGAGGTGTGCACACTGAACTGTTAGAATGAGTGTGTCCACATGGAGGTGTGCACACTGAACTGTAAGAATGAGTGTGTCCCTTTGGAGGTGGGCACACTGAACTGTTAGAATGAGTGTGCCCACATGGAGGTGTGCACACTGAACTGTTAGAATGAGTGTGCCCACATGGAGGTGTGCACACTGAACTGTTAGAATGAGTGTGCCCACATGGAGGTGTGCACACTGAACTGTTAGAATGAGTGTGTCCACATGGAGGTGTGCACACTGAACTGTTAGAATGAGTGTGCCCACATGGAGGTATGCACACTGAACTGTTAGAATGAGTGTGCCCACATGGAGGTGTGCACACTGAACTGTTAGAATGAGTGTGTCCACATGGAGGTGTGCACACTGAACTGTTAGAATGAGTGTGCCCACATGGAGTTGTGCACACTGAACTGTTAGAATGAGTGTGTCCACATGGAGGTGTGCACACTGAACTGTTAGAATGAGTGTGCCCACATGGAGTTGTGCACACTGAACTGTTAGAATGACTGTGTCCACATGGAGTTGTGCACACTGAACTGTTAGAATTTGTCCACATGGAGGTGTGCACACAGAACTGTTAGAATGAGTGTGTCCACATGGAGGTGTGCACACTGAACTGTTAGAATGAGTGTGTCCACATGGAGGTGTGCACACTGAACTGTTAGAATTGGTGTGTCCACATGGAGGTGTGCACACTGAACTGTTAGAATGAGTGTGTCCACAAGGAGGTGTGCACACTGAACTGTTAGAATGGGTGTGTCCACATGGAGGTGTGCACACTGAACTGTTAGAATGATTGTGTCCACATGGAGATGTGCACAATGAACTGTGTAGAATGAGTGTGCCCACATGGAGGTGTGCACACTGAACTGTTAGAATGAGTGTGCCAACATGGAGGTGTGCACACTGAACTGTTAGAATGAGTGTGCCCACATGGAGGTGTGCACACTGAACTGTTAGAATGAGTGTGTCCACATGGAGGTGTGCACAATGAACTGTTAGAATGAGTGTGCCCACATGGAGGTGTGCACATTGAACTGTTAGAATGAGTGTGCCCACATGGAGGTGTGCACACTGAACTGTTAGAATGAGTGTGCCCACATGGACGTGTGCACACTGAACTGTTAGAATGAGTGTGTCCACATGGAGGTGTGCACACTGAACTGTTAGAATGAGTGTGCCCACATGGAGTTGTGCACACTGAACTGTTAGAATGAGTGTGTCCACATGGAGGTGTGCCCACATGGAGTTGTGCACACTGAACTGTTAGAATGAGTGTGTTCACATGGAGGTGTGCACACTGAACTGTTAGAATGTGTGTGTCCACATGGAGGTTTGCAAACTGAACTGTTAGAATGAGTGTGCCCACATGGAGGTGAGAACACTGAACTGTTAGAATGAGTGTGCCCACATGGAGGTGTGCACACTGAACTGTTAGAATGAGTGTGTCCACATGGAGGTGTGCACACTGAACTGTTAGAATGAGTGTGTCTTCATGGAGGTGTGCAAACTGAACAGTTAGAATGAGTGTGTCCACCTGGAGGTGTGCACACTGAACTGTTAGAATGAGTGTGTCCACATGGAGGTGTGCACACTGAATTGTTAGAATGAGTGTATCCCTGTGGAGGTGTGCAAATTGAAGTGTTAAAATGAGTGTGTCCACATGGAGGTGTGCACACTGAACTGTTAGAATGAGTGTGTCCACATGGAGGTGTGCACACTGAACTGTTAGAATGAGTGTGTCCACATGGAGTTGTGCACACTGAACTGTTAGAATGAGTGTGTCCACATGGAGGTGTGCACACTGAACTGTTAGAGTGTGCCCACATGGAGGTGTGCACACTGAACTGTTAGAATGAGTGTGCCCACATGCAGGTGTGCACACTGAACTGTTAGAATGAGTGTGTCCACATGGAGGTGTGCACACTGAACTGTTAGAATGAGTGTGCCCACATGGAGTTGTGCACACTGAACTGTTAGAATGAGTGTGTCCACATGGAGGTGTGCACACTGAACTGCTAGAATGAGTGTGCCCACATGGATGTGTGCACACTGAACTGTTAGAATGAGTGTGCCCACATGGAGGTTTGCACACTGAACTGTTAGAATGACTGTGTCCACATGGAGGTGTGCACACAGAACTGTTAGAATGACTGTGTCCACATAGAGGTGTGCACACTGAACTGTTAGAATGAGTGTGTCCCTGTGGAGGAATGCACACTGAACTGTTAGAATGAGTGTGCCCACATGGAGGTGTGCACACTGAACTGTTAGAATGAGTGTGTCCACATGGAGGTGTGCACACTGAACTGTTAGAATGAGTGTGTCTTCATGGAGGTGTGCAAACTGAACTGTTAGAATGAGTGTGTCCACCTGGAGTTGTGCACACAGAACTGTTAGAATGAGTGTGTCCACATGCAGGTGTGAACACTGAACTGTTAGAATGAGTGTGTCCCTGTTGAGTAATGCACACTGAACTGTTAGAATGAGTGTGCCCACATGGAAGTGTGCACACTGAACTGTTAGAATGAGTGTGTCCACATGGAGGTGTGCACACTGATCTGTTAGAATGAGTGTGTCCACATGGAGGTGTGCACACTGAACTGTTAGAATGAGTGTGTCCACATGGAGGTGTGCACACTGAACTGTTAGAATGAGTGTGTCCACATGGAGGTGTGCACACTGAACTGTTAGAATGAGTGTGTCCCTTTGGAGGTGTGCACACTGAACTGTTAGAATGAGTGTGCCCACATGGAGTTGTGCACACTGAACTGTTAGAATGTGTGAGTCCACATGGGAGGTGTGCACACTGAACTTTTAGAATGATTGTGTCCACATGGAGGTGTGCACACTGAACTGTTAGAATGAGTGTGCCCACATGGAGGTGTGCACACTGAACTGTTAGAATGAGTGTGCCCACATGGAGGTGTGCACACTGAACTGTTAGAATTGGTGTGTCCACATGTATGTGTGCACACTGAACTGTTAGAATGAGTGTGTCCACATGGAGGTGTGCACACTGAACTGTTAGAATGGGTGTGCCCACATGGAGATGTGCACACTGAACTGTTGGAATGAGTGTGCCCACATGGAGGTGTGCACACTGAACTGTTAGAATGAGTGTGCCCACATGGAGTTTTGCACACTGAACTGTTAGAATGAGCGTGCCCACATGGAGGTATGCACACTGAACTGTTAGAATGAGTGTGCCCACATGGAGGTGTGCACACTGAACTGTTAGAATGAGTGTGTCCACATGGAGGTGTGCACACTGAACTGTTAGAATGAGTGTGCCCACATGGAGTTGTGCACACTGAACTGTTAGAATGAGTGTGTCCACATGGAGGTGTGCACACTGAACTGTTAGAATGAGTGTGCCCACATGGAGTTGTGCACACTGAACTGTTAGAATGACTGTGTCCACATGGAGTTGTGCACACTGAACTGTTAGAATTTGTCCACATGGAGGTGTGCACACAGAACTGTTAGAATGAGTGTGTCCACATGGAGGTGTGCACACTGAACTGTTAGAATGAGTGTGTCCACATGGAGGTGTGCACACTGAACTGTTAGAATTGGTGTGTCCACATGGAGGTGTGCACACTGAACTGTTAGAATGAGTGTGTCCACATGGAGGTGTGCACACTGAACTGTTAGAATGGGTGTGTCCACATGGAGGTGTGCACACTGAACTGTTAGAATGATTGTGTCCACATGGAGATGTGCACAATGAACTGTGTAGAATGAGTGTGCCCACATGGAGGTGTGCACACTGAACTGTTAGAATGAGTGTGCCAACATGGAGGTGTGCACACTGAACTGTTAGAATGAGTGTGCCCACATGGAGGTGTGCACACTGAACTGTTAGAATGAGTGTGTCCACATGGAGGTGTGCACAATGAACTGTTAGAATGAGTGTGCCCACATGGAGGTGTGCACATTGAACTGTTAGAATGAGTGTGCCCACATGGAGGTGTGCACACTGAACTGTTAGAATGAGTGTGCCCACATGGACGTGTGCACACTGAACTGTTAGAATGAGTGTGTCCACATGGAGGTGTGCACACTGAACTGTTAGAATGAGTGTGCCCACATGGAGTTGTGCACACTGAACTGTTAGAATGAGTGTGTCCACATGGAGGTGTGCCCACATGGAGTTGTGCACACTGAACTGTTAGAATGAGTGTGTTCACATGGAGGTGTGCACACTGAACTGTTAGAATGTGTGTGTCCACATGGAGGTTTGCAAACTGAACTGTTAGAATGAGTGTGCCCACATGGAGGTGAGAACACTGAACTGTTAGAATGAGTGTGCCCACATGGAGGTGTGCACACTGAACTGTTAGAATGAGTGTGTCCACATGGAGGTGTGCACACTGAACTGTTAGAATGAGTGTGTCTTCATGGAGGTGTGCAAACTGAACAGTTAGAATGAGTGTGTCCACCTGGAGGTGTGCACACTGAACTGTTAGAATGAGTGTGTCCACATGGAGGTGTGCACACTGAATTGTTAGAATGAGTGTATCCCTGTGGAGGTGTGCAAATTGAACTGTTAAAATGAGTGTGTCCACATGGAGGTGTGCACACTGAACTGTTAGAATGAGTGTGTCCACATGGAGGTGTGCACACTGAACTGTTAGAATGAGTGTGTCCACATGGAGTTGTGCACACTGAACTGTTAGAATGAGTGTGTCCACATGGAGGTGTGCACACTGAACTGTTAGAATGAGTGTGCCCACATGGAGGTGTGCACACTGAACTGTTAGAATGAGTGTGCCCACATGCAGGTGTGCACACTGAACTGTTAGAATGAGTGTGTCCACATGGAGGTGTGCACACTGAACTGTTAGAATGAGTGTGCCCACATGGAGTTGTGCACACTGAACTGTTAGAATGAGTGTGTCCACATGGAGGTGTGCACACTGAACTGCTAGAATGAGTGTGCCCACATGGATGTGTGCACACTGAACTGTTAGAATGAGTGTGCCCACATGGAGGTTTGCACACTGAACTGTTAGAATGACTGTGTCCACATGGAGGTGTGCACACAGAACTGTTAGAATGACTGTGTCCACATAGAGGTGTGCACACTGAACTGTTAGAATGAGTGTGTCCCTGTGGAGGAATGCACACTGAACTGTTAGAATGAGTGTGCCCACATGGAGGTGTGCACACAGAACTGTTAGAATGAGTGTGTCCACATGGAGGTGTGCACACTGAACTGTTAGAATGAGTGTGTCTTCATGGAGGTGTGCAAACTGAACTGTTAGAATGAGTGTGTCCACCTGGAGTTGTGCACACAGAACTGTTAGAATGAGTGTGTCCACATGCAGGTGTGAACACTGAACTGTTAGAATGAGTGTGTCCCTGTGGAGTAATGCACACTGAACTGTTAGAATGAGTGTGCCCACATGGAAGTGTGCACACTGAACTGTTAGAATGAGTGTGTCCACATGGAGGTGTGCACACTGATCTGTTAGAATGAGTGTGTCCACATGGAGGTGTGCACACTGAACTGTTAGAATGAGTGTGTCCACATGGAGGTGTGCACACTGAACTGTTAGAATGAGTGTGTCCACATGGAGGTGTGCACACTGAACTGTTAGAATGAGTGTGTCCCTTTGGAGGTGTGCACACTGAACTGTTAGAATGAGTGTGCCCACATGGAGTTGTGCACACTGAACTGTTAGAATGTGTGAGTCCACATGGGAGGTGTGCACACTGAACTTTTAGAATGATTGTGTCCACATGGAGGTGTGCACACTGAACTGTTAGAATGAGTGTGCCCACATGGAGGTGTGCACACTGAACTGTTAGAATGAGTGTGCCCACATGGAGGTGTGCACACTGAACTGTTAGAATTGGTGTGTCCACATGTATGTGTGCACACTGAACTGTTAGAATGAGTGTGTCCACATGGAGGTGTGCACACTGAACTGTTAGAATGGGTGTGCCCACATGGAGATGTGCACACTGAACTGTTGGAATGAGTGTGCCCACATGGAGGTGTGCACACTGAACTGTTAGAATGAGTGTGCCCACATGGAGTTTTGCACACTGAATTGTTAGAATGAGCGTGCCCACATGGCGGTGTGCACACTGAACTGTTAGAATGAGTGTGTCCACATGGAGGTGTGCACACTGAACTGTTAGAATGAGTGTGCCCACATGGAGGTGTGCACACTGAACTGTTAGAATGACTGTGTCCACATGGAGGTGTGCACACTGAACTGTTAGAATGAGTGTAACCACATGGAGTTGTGCACACTGAACTGTTAGAATGACTTTGTCCACATGGAGGTGTGCACACAGAACTGTTAGAATGACTGTGTCCACATGGAGGTGTGCACACTGAACTGATAGAATGAGTGTTTCCCTGTGGAGGTGTGCACACTGAACTGTTAGAATGAGTGTGCCCACATGGAGGTGTGCACACTGAACTGTTAGAATGAGTGTGTCCACATGGAGGTGTGCACACTGAACTGTTAGAATGAGTGTGTCCACATGGAGGTGTGCACACTGAACTGTTAGAATTGGTGTGTCCACATGTATGTGTGCACACTGAACTGTTAGAATGAGTGTGTCCACATGGAGGTGTGCACACTGAACTGTTAGAATGGGTGCGCCCACATGGAGATGTGCACACTGAACTGTTGGAATGAGTGTGCCCACATGGAGGTGTGCACACTGAACTGTTAGAATGAGTGTGCCCACATAGAGTTGTGCACACTGAACTGTTAAAATGACTGTGTCCACATGGAGGTGTGAGCAGAGAACTGTTAGAATGAGTGTGTCCACATGGAGGTGTGCACACTGAACTGTTAGAATTGGTGTGTCCACATGGAGGTGTGCACACTGAACTGTTAGAATGAGTGTGTCCACATGGAGGTGTGTACACTGAACTGTTAGAATGGGTGTGTCCACATGGAGGTGTGCACACTGAACTGTTAGAATGATTGTGTCCACATGGAGGTGTGCACAATGAACTGTGTAGAATGATTGTGGCAACATGGAGGTGTGCACACTGAACTGTTAGAATGAGTGTGCCCACATGGAGGTGTGCACACTGAACTGTTAGAATGAGTGTGTCCACATGGAGGTGTGCACACTGAAATGTTATAATGAGTGTGTCCACATGGAGGTGTGAGCAGAGAACTGTTAGAATGACTGTGCCCACCTGGAGTTGTGCACACTGAACTTTTAGAATGAGTGTGTCCACATGGAGGTGTGCACACTGAAATGTTAGAATGAGTGTGTCCACATGCAGGTGTGCACACTGAACTGTTAGAATGAGTGTGCCCACATGGAGGTGTGCACACTGAACTGTTAGAATGAGTGTGTCCACATGGAGGTGTGCACACTGAACTGTTAGAATGACTGTGTCCACATGGAGGTGTGCACACTGAACTGTTAGAATGAGTGTAACCACATGGAGTTGTGCACACTGAACTGTTAGAATGACTGTGTCCACATGGAGGTGTGCACACAGAACTGTTAGAATGACTGTGTCCACATGGAGGTGTGCACACTGAACTGATAGAATGAGTGTTTCCCTGTGGAGGTGTGCACACTGAACTGTTAGAATGAGTGTGCCCACATGGAGGTGTGCACACTGAACTGATAGAATGAGTGTGTCCACATGGAGGTGTGCACATTGAACTGTTAGAATGAGTGTGTCCACATGGAGGTGGGCACACTGAACTGTTAGAATGAGTGTGTCCACCTGGAGTTGTGCACACTGAACTGTTAGAATGAGTGTGTCCACATGGAGGTGTGCACACTGAACTGTTAGAATGACTGTGTCCACATGGAGGTGTGCACACTGAACTGTTAGAATTGGTGTGTCCACATGGATGTGTGCACACTGAACTGTTAGAATGAGTGTGTCCACATGGAGGTGTGCACACTGAACTGTTAGAATGGGTGTGCCCACATGGAGGTGTGCACACTGAACTGTTGGAATGAGTGTGCCCACATGGAGGTGTGCACACTGAACTGTTAGAATAAGTGTGCCCACATAGAGTTGTGCACACTGAACTGTTAGAATGACTGTGTCCACATGGAGGTGTGAGCAGAGAACTGTTAGAATGAGTGTGTCCACATGGAGATGTGCACACTGAACTGTTAGAATTGGTGTGTCCACATGGAGGTGTGCACACTGAACTGTTAGAATGAGTGTGTCCACATGGAGGAGTGCACACTGAACTGTTAGAATGGGTGTGTCCACATGGAGGTGTGCACACTGAACTGTTAGAATGATTGTGTCCACATGGAGGTGTGCACAATGAACTGTGTAGAATGAGTGTGCCCACATGGAGGTGTGCACACTGAACTGTTAGAATGAGTGTGCCCACATGGAGGTGTGCACACTGAACTGTTAGAATGAGTGTGCCCACATGGAGGTGTGCACACTGAACTGTTAGAATGACTGTGTCCACATGAAGGTGTGCACACTGAACTGTTAGAATGGGTGTGCCCACATAGAGTTGTGCACACTGAACTGTTAGATTGAGTGTGTCCACATGGAGGTGTGAGCACAGAACTGTTAGAATGAGTGTGTCTCTGTGGAGGTGTGCACACTGAACTGTTAGAATGAGTGTGCCCACATGGAGGTGTGCACACTGAACTGTTAGAATGAGTGTGTCCTCATGGAGGTGTGCACACTGAACTGTTAGAATGAGTGTGTCCACATGGAGGTGTGCACACTGAACTGTTAGAATGAGTGTGTCCACATGGAGGTGTGCACACTGAACTGTTAGAATGAGTGTGTCCACATGGAGGTGTGCACACTGAACTGTTAGAATGAGTGTGTCCACATGGAGGTGTGCACACTGAACTGTTAGAATTGGTGTGTCCACATGGAGGTGTGCACACTGAACTGTTAGAATGAGTGTGTCCACATGGAGGTGTGCACACTGAACTGTTAGAATGGGTGTGTCCACATGGAGGTGTGCACACTGAACTGTTAGAATGATTGTGTCCACATGGAGGTGTGCACAATGAACTGTGTAGAATGAGTGTGCCCACATGGAGGTGTGCACACTGAACTGTTAGAATGAGTGTGCCCACATGGAGGTGTGCACACTGAACTGTTAGAATGACTGTGTCCACATGCAGGTGTGCACACTGAACTGTTAGAATGAGTGTGTCCCTGTGGAGTAATGCACACTGAACTGTTAGAATGAGTGTGCCCACATGGAGGTGTGCACACTGAACTGTTAGAATGAGTGTGTCCACATGGAGGTGTGCACACTGAACTGTTAGAATGAGTGTGTCTTCATGGAGGTGTGCAAACTGAACTGTTAGAATGAGTGTGTCCACCTGGAGGTGTTCACACTGAACTGTTAGAATGAGTGTGTCCACCTGGAGGTGTGCACACTGAAATGTTAGAATGAGTGTGCCCACATGGATGTGTGCACACTGAACTGTTAGAATGAGTGTGTCCACATGGAGGTGTGCACACTGAACTGTTAGAATGAGTGTGTCCACATGGAGGTGTGCACACTGAACTGTTAGAATGAGTGTGTCCACATGGAGGTGTGCACACTGAACTGTTAGAATGAGTGTGTCCCTTTGGAGGTGTGAAAACTGAACTGTTAGAATGAGTGTGCCCACATGGAGGTGTGCACACTGAACTGTTAGAATGAGTGTGTCCACATGGAGGTGTGCACACTGAACTGTTAGAATGAGTGTGCCCACATGGAGATGTGCACACTGAACTGCTAGAATGACTGTGTCCACATGGAGGTGTGCACAATGAACTGTTAGAATGAGTGTGCCCACATGGAGGTTTGCACACTGAACTGTTAGAATGACTGTGTCCACATGGAGGTGTGCACACAGAACTGTTAGAATGACTGTGTCCACATGGAGGTGTGCACACTGAACTGTTAGAATGAGTGTTTTCCTGTGGAGGAATGCACACTGAACTGTTAGAATGAGTGTGCCCACATGGAGGTGTGCACACTGAACTGTTAGAATGAGTATGTCCACATGGAGGTGTGCACACTGAACTGTTAGAATGAGTGTGTCTTCATGGAGGTGTGCAAACTGAACTGTTAGAATGAGTGTGTCCACCTGGAGTTGTGCACACTGAACTGTTAGAATGAGTGTGTCCACATGGAGGTGTGCACACTGAAATGTTAGAATGAGTGTGTCCACATGGAGGTGTGCACACTGAACTGTTAGAATGAGTGTGCCCACATGGAGGTGTGCACACTGAACTGTTAGAATGAGTGTGCCCACATGGAGGTGTGCACACTGAACTGTTAGAATGACTGTGTCCACATGGAGGTGTGCACACTGAACTGTTAGAATGAGTGTAACCACATGGAGTTGTGCACACTGAACTGTTAGAATGAGTGTGTCCACATGGAGGTGTGCACACTGAACTGTTAGAATGGGTGTGCCCACATGCAGGTGTGCACACTGAACTGTTGGAATGAGTGTGCCCACATGGAGGTGTGCACACTGAACTGTTAGAATGAGTGTGCCCACATAGAGTTGTGCACACTGAACTGTTAGAATGACTGTGTCCACATGGAGGTGTGAGCAGAGAACTGTTAGAATGAGTGTGTCCACATGGAGGTGTGCACACTGAACTGTTAGAATTGGTGTGTCCACATGGAGGTGTGCACACTGAACTGTTAGAATGAGTGTGTCCACATGGAGGTGTGCACACTGAACTGTTAGAATGGGTGTGTCCACATGGAGGTGTGCACACTGAACTGTTAGAATGAGTGTGCCCACATGGAGTTGTGCACACTGAACTGTTAGAATGACTGTGTCCACATGAAGGTGTGCACACTGAACTGTTAGAATGGGTGTGCCCACATAGAGTTGTGCACACTGAACTGTTAGAATGAGTGTGTCCACATGGAGGTGTGAGCACAGAACTGTTAGAATGAGTGTGTCTCTGTGGAGGTGTGCACACTGAACTGTTAGAATGAGTGTGCCCACATGGAGGTGTGCACACTGAACTGTTAGAATGAGTGTGTCCTCATGGAGGTGTGCACACTGAACTGTTAGAATGAGTGTGTCCACATGGAGGTGTGCACACTGAACTGTTAGAATGAGTGTGTCCACATGGAGGTGTGCACACTGAACTGTTAGAATGAGTGTGTCCACATGGAGGTGTGCACACTGAACTGTTAGAATGACTGTGTCCACATGGAGGTGTGCACACAGAACTGTTAGAATGACTGTGTCCACATGGAGGTGTGCACACTGAACTGTTAGAATGAGTGTTTTCCTGTGGAGGAATGCACACTGAACTGTTAGAATGAGTGTGCCCACATGGAGGTGTGCACACTGAACTGTTAGAATGAGTATGTCCACATGGAGGTGTGCACACTGAACTGTTAGAATGAGTGTGTCTTCATGGAGGTGTGCAAACTGAACTGTTAGAATGAGTGTGTCCACCTGGAGTTGTGCACACTGAACTGTTAGAATGAGTGTGTCCACATGGAGGTGTGCACACTGAAATGTTAGAATGAGTGTGTCCACATGGAGGTGTGCACACTGAACTGTTAGAATGAGTGTGCCCACATGGAGGTGTGCACACTGAACTGTTAGAATGAGTGTGTCCACATGGAGGTGTGCACACTGAACTGTTAGAATGACTGTGTCCACATGGAGGTGTGCACACTGAACTGTTAGAATGAGTGTAACCACATGGAGTTGTGCACACTGAACTGTTAGAATGAGTGTGTCCACATGGAGGTGTGCACACTGAACTGTTAGAATGGGTGTGCCCACATGCAGGTGTGCACACTGAACTGTTGGAATGAGTGTGCCCACATGGAGGTGTGCACACTGAACTGTTAGAATGAGTGTGCCCACATAGAGTTGTGCACACTGAACTGTTAGAATGACTGTGTCCACATGGAGGTGTGAGCAGAGAACTGTTAGAATGAGTGTGTCCACATGGAGGTGTGCACACTGAACTGTTAGAATTGGTGTGTCCACATGGAGGTGTGCACACTGAACTGTTAGAATGAGTGTGTCCACATGGAGGTGTGCACACTGAACTGTTAGAATGGGTGTGTCCACATGGAGGTGTGCACACTGAACTGTTAGAATGAGTGTGCCCACATGGAGTTGTGCACACTGAACTGTTAGAATGACTGTGTCCACATGAAGGTGTGCACACTGAACTGTTAGAATGGGTGTGCCCACATAGAGTTGTGCACACTGAACTGTTAGAATGAGTGTGTCCACATGGAGGTGTGAGCACAGAACTGTTAGAATGAGTGTGTCTCTGTGGAGGTGTGCACACTGAACTGTTAGAATGAGTGTGCCCACATGGAGGTGTGCACACTGAACTGTTAGAATGAGTGTGTCCTCATGGAGGTGTGCACACTGAACTGTTAGAATGAGTGTGTCCACATGGAGGTGTGCACACAGAACTGTTAGAATGAGTGTGTCCACATGGAGGTGTGCACACTGAACTGTTAGAATGAGTGTGTCCACATGGAGGTGTGCACACTGAACTGTTAGAATGACTGTGTCCACATGGAGGTGTGCACACAGAACTGTTAGAATGACTGTGTCCACATGGAGGTGTGCACACTGAACTGTTAGAATGAGTGTTTTCCTGTGGAGGAATGCACACTGAACTGTTAGAATGAGTGTGCCCACATGGAGGTGTGCACACTGAACTGTTAGAATGAGTACGTCCACATGGAGGTGTGCACACTGAACTGTTAGAATGAGTGTGTCTTCATGGAGGTGTGCAAACTGAACTGTTAGAATGAGTGTGTCCACCTGGAGTTGTGCACACTGAACTGTTAGAATGAGTGTGTCCACATGGAGGTGTGCACACTGAAATGTTAGAATGAGTGTGTCCACATGGAGGTGTGCACACTGAACTGTTAGAATGAGTGTGCCCACATGGAGGTGTGCACACTGAACTGTTAGAATGAGTGTGTCCACATGGAGGTGTGCACACTGAACTGTTAGAATGACTGTGTCCACATGGAGGTGTGCACACTGAACTGTTAGAATGAGTGTAACCACATGGAGTTGTGCACACTGAACTGTTAGAATGACTGTGTCCACATGGAGGTGTGCACACAGAACTGTTAGAATGACTGTGTCCACATGGAGGTGTGCACACTGAACTGATAGAATGAGTGTTTCCCTGTGGAGGTGTGCACACTGAACTGTTAGAATGAGTGTGCCCACATGGAGGTGTGCACACTGAACTGTTAGAATGAGTGTGTCCACATGGAGGTGTGCACATTGAACTGTTAGAATGAGTGTGTCCACATGGAGGTGGGCACACTGAACTGTTAGAATGAGTGTGCCCACCTGGAGTTGTGCACACTGAACTGTTAGAATGAGTGTGTCCACATGGAGGTGTGCACACTGAACTGTTAGAATGACTGTGTCCACATGGAGGTGTGCACACTGAACTGTTAGAATTGGTGTGTCACATGGATGTGTGCACACTGAACTGTTAGAATGAGTGTGTCCACATGGAGGTGTGCACACTGAACTGTTAGAATGGGTGTGCCCACATGGAGGTGTGCACACTGAACTGTTGGAATGAGTGTGCCCACATGGAGGTGTGCACACTGAACTGTTAGAATGAGTGTGCCCACATAGAGTTGTGCACACTGAACTGTTAGAATGACTGTGTCCACATGGAGGTGTGAGCAGAGAACTGTTAGAATGAGTGTGTCCACATGGAGGTGTGCACACTGAACTGTTAGAATTGGTGTGTCCACATGGAGGTGTGCACACTGAACTGTTAGAATGAGTGTGTCCACATGGAGCTGTGCACACTGAACTGTTAGAATGGGTGTGTCCACATGGAGGTGTGCACACTGAACTGTTAGAATGATTGTGTCCACATGGAGGTGTGCACACTGAACTGTTAGAATGAGTGTGTCCACATGGAGGTGTGTACACTGAATTGTTAGAATGAGTGTATCCCTGTGGAGGTGTGCAAATTGAACTGTTAGAATGAGTGTGTCCACATGGAGGTGTGCACACTGAACTGATAGAATGAGTGTGTCCACATGGAGGTGTGCACACTGAACTGTTAGAATGAGTGTGTCCACATGGAGGTGTGCACACTGAACTGTTAGAATGAGTGTGTCCGTTTGGAGGTGTGCACACTGAACTGTTAGAATGAGTGTGCCCACATGGAGGTGTGCACACTGAACTGTTAGAATGAGTGTGCCCACATGGAGGTGTGCACAATGAACTGTTAGAATGAGTGTGTAAACATGGAGGTGTGCACACTGAACTGTTAGAATGAGTGAGCCCACATGGAGTTGTGCACACTGAACTGTTAGAATGAGTGTGTCCACATAGAGGTGTGCACACTGAACTGCTAGAATGACTGTGTCCACATGGAGGTGTGCACACTTAACTGTTAGAATGATTGTGCCCACATGGAGTTGTGCACACTGAACTGTTAGAATGAATGTGTCCACATGGAGGTGTGCACACAGAACTGTTAGAATGACTGTGTCCACATGGAGGTGTGCACACTGAACTGTTAGAATGAGTGTGTCCCTGTGGAGGAATGCACACTGAACTGTTAGAATGAGTGTGCCAAATTGGAGGTGTGCACACTGAACTGTTAGAATGAGTGTGTCCACATGGAGGTGTGCACACTGAACTGTTAGAATGAGTGTGTCTTCATAGAGGTGTGCAAACTGAACTGTTAGAATGAGTGTGTCCACCTGGAGTTGTGCACACTGAACTGTTAGAATGAGTGTGTCCACATGGAGGTGTGCACACTGAAATGTTAGAAAGAGTGTGTCCATATGGAGGTGTGCACACTGAACTGTTAGAACGAGTGTGCCCACATGGAGGTGTGCACACTGAACTGTTAGAATGAGTGTGTCCACATGGAGGTGTGCACACTGAACTGTTAGAATGAGTGTGTCCACATGGAGGTCTGCACACTGAACTGTTAGAATGAGTGTGTCCACATGGAGGTGTGCACACTGAACTGTAAGAATGAGTGTGTCCCTTTGGACGTGTGCACACTGAACTGTTAGAATGAGTGTGCCCACATGGAGGTGTGCACACTGAACTGTTAGAATGAGTGTGCCCACATGGAGTTGTGCACACTGAACTGTTAGAATGAGTGTGTCCACATGGAGGTGTGCACACTGAACTGTTAGAATGAGTGTGCCCACATGGAGTTGTGCACACTGAACTTTTAGAATGAGTGTGTCCACATGGAGGTGTGCACACTGAACTGTTAGAATGAGTGTGCCCACATGGAGTTGTGCACAATGAACTGTTAGAATGACTGTGTCCACATGGAGGTGTGCACACTGAACTGTTAGAATTTGTCCACATGGAGGTGTGCACACTGAACTGTTAGAATGATTGTGTCCACATGGAGGTGTGCACACTGAACTGTTAGAATGAGTGTGTCCACATGGAGGTGTGCACACTGAACTGTTAGAATTGGTGTGTCCACATGGAGGTGTGCACACTGAACTGTTAGAATGAGTGTGTCCACATGGAGGTGTGCACACTGAACTGTTAGAATGGGTGTGTCCACATGGAGGTGTGCACACTGAACTGTTAGAATGATTGTGTCCACATGGAGATGTGCACAATGAACTGTGTAGAATGAGTGTGCCCACATGGATGTGTGCACACTGAACTGTTAGAATGAGTGTGCCCACATGGAAGTGTGCACACTGAACTGTTAGAATGAGTGTGCCCACATGGAGGTGTGCACACTGAACTGTTAGAATGAGTGTCTCCACATGGAGGTGTGCACACTGAACTGTTAGAATGAGTGTGCCCACATGGAGTTGTGCACACTGAACTGTTAGAAAGAGTGTGCCCACATGGAGGTGTGCACACTGAACTGTTAGAATGAGTGTGTCCACATGGAGGTGTGCACACTGAACTGTTAGAATGAGTGTGCCCACATGGAGTTGTGCACACTGAACTGTTAGAATGAGTGTGCCCACATGGAGGTGTGCACACTGAACTGTTAGAATGAGTGTGCCCCCATGGAGTTGTGCACACTGAACTGTTAGAATGACTGTGTCCACATGGAGTTGTGCACACTGAACTGTTAGAATTTGTCCACATGGAGGTGTGCACACTGAACTGTTAGAATGAGTGTGTCCACATGGAGGTGTGCACACTGAACTGTTAGAATGACTGTGTCCACATGGAGGTGTGCACACTGAACTGTTAGAATTGGTGTGTCCACATGGAGGTGTGCACACTGAACTGTTAGAATGAGTGTGTCCACAAGGAGGTGTGCACACTGAACTGTTAGAATGGGTGTGTCCACATGGAGGTGTGCACACTGAACTGTTAGAATGATTGTGTCCACATGGAGATGTGCACACTGAACTGATAGAATGAGTGTGTCCACATGGTGGTGTGCACACTGAACTGTTAGAATGAGTGTGTCCGTTTGGAGGTGTGCACACTGAACTGTTAGAATGAGTGTGCCCACATGGAGGTGTGCACACTGAACTGTTAGAATGAGTGTGCCCACATGGAGGTGTGCACACTGAACTGTTAGAATGAGTGTGTAAACATGTAGGTGTGCACACTGAACTGTTAAAATGAGTGTGCCCACATGGAGGTGTGCACACTGAACTGTTAGAATGAGTGTGCCCACATGGAGGTGTGCACACTGAACTGTTAGAATGAGTGTGTAAACATGTAGGTGTGCACACTGAACTGTTAAAATGAGTGAGCCCACATGGAGTTGTGCACACTGAACTGTTAGAATGAGTGTGTCCACATGGAGGTGTGCACACTGAACTGCTAGAATGACTGTGTCCACATGGAGGTGTGCACACTTAACTGTTAGAATGATTGTGCCCACATGGAGTTGTGCACACTGAACTGTTAGAATGAATGTGTCCACATGGAGGTGTGCACACAGAACTGTTAGAATGACTGTGTCCACATGGAGGTGTGCACACTGAACTGTTAGAATGAGTGTGTCCCTGTGGAGGAATGCACACTAACTGTTAGAATGAGTGTGCCCAATTGGAGGTGTGCACACTGAACTGTTAGAATGAGTGTGTCCACATGGAGGTGTGCACACTGAACTGTTAGAATGAGTGTGTCTTCATAGAGGTGTGCAAACTGAACTGTTAGAATGAGTGTGTCCACCTGGAGTTGTGCACACTGAACTGTTAGAATGAGTGTGTCCACATGGAGGTGTGCACACTGAACTGTTAGAATGAGTGTGTCCACATGGAGGTGTGCACACTGAACTGTTAGAATGAGTGTGTCCACATGGAGGTGTGCACACTGAACTGTTAGAATGAGTGTGTCCACATGGAGGTGTGCACACTGAACTGTAAGAATGAGTGTGTCCCTTTGGAGGTGGGCACACTGAACTGTTAGAATGAGTGTGCCCACATGGAGGTGTGCACACTGAACTGTTAGAATGAGTGTGCCCACATGGAGGTGTGCACACTGAACTGTTAGAATGAGTGTGCCCACATGGAGGTGTGCACACTGAACTGTTAGAATGAGTGTGTCCACATGGAGGTGTGCACACTGAACTGTTAGAATGAGTGTGCCCACATGGAGGTATGCACACTGAACTGTTAGAATGAGTGTGCCCACATGGAGGTGTGCACACTGAACTGTTAGAATGAGTGTGTCCACATGGAGGTGTGCACACTGAACTGTTAGAATGAGTGTGCCCACATGGAGTTGTGCACACTGAACTGTTAGAATGAGTGTGTCCACATGGAGGTGTGCACACTGAACTGTTAGAATGAGTGTGCCCACATGGAGTTGTGCACACTGAACTGTTAGAATTTGTCCACATGGAGGTGTGCACACAGAACTGTTAGAATGAGTGTGTCCACATGGAGGTGTGCACACTGAACTGTTAGAATGAGTGTGTCCACATGGAGGTGTGCACACTGAACTGTTAGAATTGGTGTGTCCACATGGAGGTGTGCACACTGAACTGTTAGAATGAGTGTGTCCACATGGAGGTGTGCACACTGAACTGTTAGATTGGGTGTGTCCACATGGAGGTGTGCACACTGAACTGTTAAAATGATTGTGTCCACATGGAGATGTGCACAATGAACTGTGTAGAATGAGTGTGCCCACATGGAGGTGTGCACACTGAACTGTTAGAATGAGTGTGCCAACATGGAGGTGTGCACACTGAACTGTTAGAATGAGTGTGCCCACATGGAGGTGTGCACACTGAACTGTTAGAATGAGTGTGTCCACATGGAGGTGTGCACAATGAACTGTTAGAATGAGTGTGCCCACATGGAGGTGTGCACATTGAACTGTTAGAATGAGTGTGCCCACATGGAGGTGTGCACACTGAACTGTTAGAATGAGTGTGCCCACATGGACGTGTGCACACTGAACTGTTAGAATGAGTGTGTCCACATGGAGGTATGCACACTGAACTGTTAGAATGAGTGTGCCCACATGGAGTTGTGCACACTGAACTGTTAGAATGAGTGTGTCCACATGGAGGTGTGCCCACATGGAGTTGTGCACACTGAACTGTTAGAATGAGTGTGTTCACATGGAGGTGTGCACACTGAACTGTTAGAATGTGTGTGTCCACATGGAGGTTTGCAAACTGAACTGTTAGAATGAGTGTGCCCACATGGAGGTGAGAACACTGAACTGTTAGAATGAGTGTGCCCACATGGAGGTGTGCACACTGAACTGTTAGAATGAGTGTGTCCACATGGAGGTGTGCACACTGAACTGTTAGAATGAGTGTGTCTTCATGGAGGTGTGCAAACTGAACAGTTAGAATGAGTGTGTGCACCTGGAGGTGTGCACACTGAACTGTTAGAATGAGTGTGTCCACATGGAGGTGTGCACACTGAATTGTTAGAATGAGTGTATCCCTGTGGAGGTGTGCAAATTGAACTGTTAAAATGAGTGTGTCCACATGGAGGTGTGCACACTGAACTGTTAGAATGAGTGTGTCCACATGGAGGTGTGCACACTGAACTGTTAGAATGAGTGTGTCCACATGGAGGTGTGCACACTGAACTGTTAGGATGAGTGTGTCCACATGGAGGTGTGCACACTGAACTGTTAGAATGAGTGTGCCCACATGGAGGTGTGCACACTGAACTGTTAGAATGAGTGTGCCCACATGCAGGTGTGCACACTGAACTGTTAGAATGAGTGTGTCCACATGGAGGTGTGCACACTGAACTGTTAGAATGAGTGTGCCCACATGGAGTTGTGCACACTGAACTGTTAGAATGAGTGTGTCCACATGGAGGTGTGCACACTGAACTGCTAGAATGAGTGTGCCCACATGGATGTGTGCACACTGAACTGTTAGAATGAGTGTGCCCACATGGAGGTTTGCACACTGAACTGTTAGAATGACTGTGTCCACATGGAGGTGTGCACACAGAACTGTTAGAATGACTGTGTCCACATAGAGGTGTGCACACTGAACTGTTAGAATGAGTGTGTCCCTGTGGAGGAATGCACACTGAACTGTTAGAATGAGTGTGCCCACATGGAGGTGTGCACACTGAACTGTTAGAATGAGTGTGTCCACATGGAGGTGTGCACACTGAACTGTTAGAATGAGTGTGTCTTCATGGAGGTGTGCAAACTGAACTGTTAGAATGAGTGTGTCCACCTGGAGTTGTGCACACAGAACTGTTAGAATGAGTGTGTCCACATGCAGGTGTGAACACTGAACTGTTAGAATGAGTGTGTCCCTGTGGAGTAATGCACACTGAATTGTTAGAATGAGTGTGCCCACATGGAAGTGTGCACACTGAACTGTTAGAATGAGTGTGTCCACATGGAGGTGTGCACACTGATCTGTTAGAATGAGTGTGTCCACATGGAGGTGTGCACACTGAACTGTTAGAATGAGTGTGTCCACATGGAGGTGTGCACACTGAACTGTTAGAATGAGTGTGTCCACATGGAGGTGTGCACACTGAACTGTTAGAATGAGTGTGTCCCTTTGGAGGTGTGCACACTGAACTGTTAGAATGAGTGTGCCCACATGGAGTTGTGCACACTGAACTGTTAGAATGTGTGAGTCCACATGGGAGGTGTGCACACTGAACTTTTAGAATGATTGTGTCCACATGGAGGTGTGCACACTGAACTGTTAGAATGAGTGTGCCCACATGGAGGTGTGCACACTGAACTGTTAGAATGAGTGTGCCCACATGGAGGTGTGCACACTGAACTGTTAGAATGAGTGTGCCCACATGGAGGTGTGCACACTGAACTGTTAGAATGAGTGTGTCCACATGGAGGTGTGCACACTGAACTGTTAGAATGAGTGTGTCCCTTTGGAGGTGTGCACACTGAACTGTTAGAAAGAGTGTGCCCACATGGAGGTGTGCACACTGAACTGTTAGAATGAGTGTGCCCACATGGAGTTTTGCACACTGAACTGTTAGAATGAGCGTGCCCACATGGCGGTGTGCACACTGAACTGTTAGAATGAGTGTGTCCACATGGAGGTGTGCACACTGAACTGTTAGAATGAGTGTGCCCACATGGAGGTGTGCACACTGAACTGTTAGAATGACTGTGTCCACATGGAGGTGTGCACACTGAACTGTTAGAATGAGTGTAACCACATGGAGTTGTGCACACTGAACTGTTAGAATGACTTTGTCCACATGGAGGTGTGCACACAGAACTGTTAGAATGACTGTGTCCACATGGAGGTGTGCACACTGAACTGATAGAATGAGTGTTTCCCTGTGGAGGTGTGCACACTGAACTGTTAGAATGAGTGTGCCCACATGGAGGTGTGCACACTGAACTGTTAGAATGAGTGTGTCCACATGGAGGTGTGCACACTGAACTGTTAGAATGAGTGTGTCCACATGGAGGTGTGCACACTGAACTGTTAGAATTGGTGTGTCCACATGTATGTGTGCACACTGAACTGTTAGAATGAGTGTGTCCACATGGAGGTGTGCACACTGAACTGTTAGAATGGGTGTGCCCACATGGAGATGTGCACACTGAACTGTTGGAATGAGTGTGCCCACATGGAGGTGTGCACACTGAACTGTTAGAATGAGTGTGCCCACATAGAGTTGTGCACACTGAACTGTTAAAATGACTGTGTCCACATGGAGGTGTGAGCAGAGAACTGTTAGAATGAGTGTGTCCACATGGAGGTGTGCACACTGAACTGTTAGAATTGGTGTGTCCACATGGAGGTGTGCACACTGAACTGTTAGAATGAGTGTGTCCACATGGAGGTGTGCACACTGAACTGTTAGAATGGGTGTGTCCACATGGAGGTGTGCACACTGAACTGTTAGAATGATTGTGTCCACATGGAGGTGTGCACAATGAACTGTGTAGAATGAGTGTGGCAACATGGAGGTGTGCACACTGAACTGTTAGAATGAGTGTGCCCACATGGAGGTGTGCACACTGAACTGTTAGAATGAGTGTGTCCACATGGAGGTGTGCACACTGAAATGTTAGAATGAGTGTGTCCACATGGAGGTGTGAGCAGAGAACTGTTAGAATGACTGTGCCCACCTGGAGTTGTGCACACTGAACTTTTAGAATGAGTGTGTCCACATGGAGGTGTGCACACTGAAATGTTAGAATGAGTGTGTCCACATGGAGGTGTGCACACTGAACTGTTAGAATGAGTGTGCCCACATGGAGGTGTGCACACTGAACTGTTAGAATGAGTGTGTCCACATGGAGGTGTGCACACTGAACTGTTAGAATGACTGTGTCCACATGGAGGTGTGCACACTGAACTGTTAGAATGAGTGTAACCACATGGAGTTGTGCACACTGAACTGTTAGAATGACTGTGTCCACATGGAGGTGTGCACACAGAACTGTTAGAATGACTGTGTCCACATGGAGGTGTGCACACTGAACTGATAGAATGAGTGTTTCCCTGTGGAGGTGTGCACACTGAACTGTTAGAATGACTGTGTCCACATGGAGGTGTGCACACTGAACTGTTAGAATGAGTGTGTCCACATGGAGGTGTGCACATTGAACTGTTAGAATGAGTGTGTCCACATGGAGGTGGGCACACTGAACTGTTAGAATGAGTGTGTCCACCTGGAGTTGTGCACACTGAACTGTTAGAATGAGTGTGTCCACATGGAGGTGTGCACACTGAACTGTTAGAATGAGTGTGTCCACATGGAGGTGTGCACACTGAACTGTTAGAATTGGTGTGTCCACATGGATGTGTGCACACTGAACTGTTAGAATGAGTGTGTCCACATGGAGGTGTGCACACTGAACTGTTAGAATGGGTGTGCCCACATGGAGGTGTGCACACTGAACTGTTGGAATGAGTGTGCCCACATGGAGGTGTGCACACTGAACTGTTAGAATAAGTGTGCCCACATAGAGTTGTGCATACTGAACTGTTAGAATGACTGTGTCCACATGGAGGTGTGAGCAGAGAACTGTTAGAATGAGTGTGTCCACATGGAGATGTGCACACTGAACTGTTAGAATTGGTGTGTCCACATGGAGGTGTGCACACTGAACTGTTAGAATGAGTGTGTCCACATGGAGGAGTGCACACTGAACTGTTAGAATGGGTGTGTCCACATGGAGGTGTGCACACTGAACTGTTAGAATGATTGTGTCCACATGGAGGTGTGCACAATGAACTGTGTAGAATGAGTGTGCCCACATGGAGGTGTGCACACTGAACTGTTAGAATGAGTGTGCCCACATGGAGGTGTGCACACTGAACTGTTAGAATGAGTGTGCCCACATGGAGGTGTGCACACTGAACTGTTAGAATGACTGTGTCCACATGAAGGTGTGCACACTGAACTGTTAGAATGGGTGTGCCCACATAGAGTTGTGCACACTGAACTGTTAGATTGAGTGTGTCCACATGGAGGTGTGAGCACAGAACTGTTAGAATGAGTGTGTCTCTGTGGAGGTGTGCACACTGAACTGTTAGAATGAGTGTGCCCACATGGAGGTGTGCACACTGAACTGTTAGAATGAGTGTGTCCTCATGGAGGTGTGCACACTGAACTGTTAGAATGAGTGTGTCCACATGGAGGTGTGCACACTGAACTGTTAGAATGAGTGTGTCCACATGGAGGTGTGCACACTGAACTGTTAGAATGAGTGTGTCCACATGGAGGTGTGCACACTGAACTGTTAGAATGAGTGTGTCCACATGGAGGTGTGCACACTGAACTGTTAGAATTGGTGTGTCCACATGGAGGTGTGCACACTGAACTGTTAGAATGAGTGTGTCCACATGGAGGTGTGCACACTGAACTGTTAGAATGGGTGTGTCCACATGGAGGTGTGCACACTGAACTGTTAGAATGATTGTGTCCACATGGAGGTGTGCACAATGAACTGTGTAGAATGAGTGTGCCCACATGGAGGTGTGCACACTGAACTGTTAGAATGAGTGTGCCCACATGGAGGTGTGCACACTGAACTGTTAGAATGAGTGTGCCCACATGGAGGTGTGCACACTGAACTGTTAGAATGACTGTGTCCACATGGAGGTGTGCACACAGAACTGTTAGAATGAGTGTGCCCACATGGAGTTGTGCACACTGAACTGTTAGAATGACTGTGTCCACATGCAGGTGTGCACACAGAACTGTTAGAATGACTGTGTCCACATGCAGGTGTGCACACTGAACTGTTAGAATGAGTGTGTCCCTGTGGAGTAATGCACACTGAACTGTTAGAATGAGTGTGCCCACATGGAGGTGTGCACACTGAACTGTTAGAATGAGTGTGTCCACATGGAGGTGTGCACACTGAACTGTTAGAATGAGTGTGTCTTCATGGAGGTGTGCAAACTGAACTGTTAGAATGAGTGTGTCCACCTGGAGGTGTTCACACTGAACTGTTATAATGAGTGTGTCCACCTGGAGGTATGCACACTGAAATGTTAGAATGAGTGTGCCCACATGGATGTGTGCACACTGAACTGTTAGAATGAGTGTGTCCACATGGAGGTGTGCACACTGAACTGTTAGAATGAGTGTGTCCACATGGAGGTGTGCACACTGAACTGTTAGAATGAGTGTGTCCACATGGAGGTGTGCACACTGAACTGTTAGAATGAGTGTGTCCCTTTGGAGGTGTGAAAACTGAACTGTTAGAATGAGTGTGCCCACATGGAGGTGTGCACACTGAACTGTTAGAATGAGTGTGTCCACATGGAGGTGTGCACACTGAACTGTTAGAATGAGTGTGCCCACATGGAGGTGTGCACACTGAACTGTTAGAATGAGTGTGCCCACATGGAGGTGTGCACACTGAACTGTTAGAATGAGTGTGCCCACATGGAGGTGTGCACACTGAACTGTTAGAATGACTGTGTCCACATGAAGGTGTGCACACTGAACTGTTAGAATGGGTGTGCCCACATAGAGTTGTGCACACTGAACTGTTAGATTGAGTGTGTCCACATGGAGGTGTGAGCACAGAACTGTTAGAATGAGTGTGTCTCTGTGGAGGTGTGCACACTGAAATGTTAGAATGAGTGTGCCCACATGGAGGTGTGCACACTGAACTGTTAGAAAGAGTGTGTCCTCATGGAGGTGTGCACACTGAACTGTTAGAATGAGTGTGTCCACATGGAGGTGTGCACACTGAACTGTTAGAATGAGTGTGTCCACATGGAGGTGTGCACACTGAACTGTTAGAATGAGTGTGTCCACATGGAGGTGTGCACACTGAACTGTTAGAATGAGTGTGTCCACATGGAGGTGTGCACACTGAACTGTTAGAATTGGTGTGTCCACATGGAGGTGTGCACACTGAACTGTTAGAATGAGTGTGTCCACATGGAGGTGTGCACACTGAACTGTTAGAATGGGTGTGTCCACATGGAGGTGTGCACACTGAACTGTTAGAATGATTGTGTCCACATGGAGGTGTGCACAATGAACTGTGTAGAATGAGTGTGCCCACATGGAGGTGTGCACACTGAACTGTTAGAATGAGTGTGCCCACATGGAGGTGTGCACACTGAACTGTTAGAATGAGTGTGCCCACATGGAGGTGTGCACACTGAACTGTTAGAATGACTGTGTCCACATGGAGGTGTGCACACAGAACTGTTAGAATGAGTGTGCCCACATGGAGTTGTGCACACTGAACTGTTAGAATGACTGTGTCCACATGCAGGTGTGCACACAGAACTGTTAGAATGACTGTGTCCACATGCAGGTGTGCACACTGAACTGTTAGAATGAGTGTGTCCCTGTGGAGTAATGCACACTGAACTGTTAGAATGAGTGTGCCCACATGGAGGTGTGCACACTGAACTGTTAGAATGAGTGTGTCCACATGGAGGTGTGCACACTGAACTGTTAGAATGAGTGTGTCTTCATGGAGGTGTGCAAACTGAACTGTTAGAATGAGTGTGTCCACCTGGAGGTGTTCACACTGAACTGTTAGAATGAGTGTGTCCACCTGGAGGTATGCACACTGAAATGTTAGAATGAGTGTGCCCACATGGATGTGTGCACACTGAACTGTTAGAATGAGTGTGTCCACATGGAGGTGTGCACACTGAACTGTTAGAATGAGTGTGTCCACATGGAGGTGTGCACACTGAACTGTTAGAATGAGTGTGTCCACATGGAGGTGTGCACACTGAACTGTTAGAATGAGTGTGTCCCTTTGGAGGTGTGAAAACTGAACTGTTAGAATGAGTGTGCCCACATGGAGGTGTGCACACTGAACTGTTAGAATGAGTGTGTCCACATGGAGGTGTGCACACTGAACTGTTAGAATGAGTGTGCCAACATGGTGATGTGCACACTGAACTGCTAGAATGACTGTGTCCACATGGAGGTGTGCACAATGAACTGTTAGAATGAGTGTGCCCACATGGAGGTTTGCACACTGAACTGTTAGAATGACTGTGTCCACATGGAGGTGTGCACACAGAACTGTTAGAATGACTGTGTCCACATGGAGGTGTGCACACTGAACTGTTAGAATGAGTGTTTTCCTGTGGAGGAATGCACACTGAACTGTTAGAATGAGTGTGTCCACCTGGAGTTGTGCACACTGAACTGTTAGAATGAGTGTGTCCACATGGAGGTGTGCACACTGAAATGTTAGAATGAGTGTGTCCACATGGAGGTGTGCACACTGAACTGTTAGAATGAGTGTGCCCACATGGAGGTGTGCACACTGAACTGTTAGAATGAGTGTGTCCACATGGAGGTGTGCACACTGAACTGTTAGAATGAGTGTGTCCACATGGAGGTGTGCACACTGAACTGTTAGAATGAGTGTAACCACATGGAGTTGTGCACACTGAACTGTTAGAATGAGTGTGTCCACATGGAGGTGTGCACACTGAACTGTTAGAATGGGTGTGCCCACATGGAGGTGTGCACACTGAACTGTTGGAATGAGTGTGCCCACATGGAGGTGTGCACACTGAACTGTTAGAATGAGTGTGCCCACATAGAGTTGTGCACACTGAACTGTTAGAATGACTGTGTCCACATGGAGGTGTGAGCAGAGAACTGTTAGAATGAGTGTGTCCACATGGAGGTGTGCACACTGAACTGTTAGAATTGGTGTGTCCACATGGAGGTGTGCACACTGAACTGTTAGAATGAGTGTGTCCACATGGAGGTGTGCACACTGAACTGTTAGAATGGGTGTGTCCACATGGAGGTGTGCACACTGAACTGTTAGAATGAGTGTGCCCACATGGAGTTGTGCACACTGAACTGTTAGAATGACTGTGTCCACATGAAGGTGTGCACACTGAACTGTTAGAATGGGTGTGCCCACATAGAGTTGTGCACACTGAACTGTTAGAATGAGTGTGTCCACATGGAGGTGTGAGCACAGAACTGTTAGAATGAGTGTGTCTCTGTGGAGGTGTGCACACTGAACTGTTAGAATGAGTGTGCCCACATGGAGGTGTGCACACTGAACTGTTAGAATGAGTGTGTCCTCATGGAGGTGTGCACACTGAACTGTTAGAATGAGTGTGTCCACATGGAGGTGTGCACACTGAACTGTTAGAATGAGTGTGTCCACATGGAGGTGTGCACACTGAACTGTTAGAATGAGTGTGTCCACATGGAGGTGTGCACACTGAACTGTTAGAATGACTGTGTCCACATGGAGGTGTGCACACAGAACTGTTAGAATGACTGTGTCCACATGGAGGTGTGCACACTGAACTGTTAGAATGAGTGTTTTCCTGTGGAGGAATGCACACTGAACTGTTAGAATGAGTGTGCCCACATGGAGGTGTGCACACTGAACTGTTAGAATGAGTATGTCCACATGGAGGTGTGCACACTGAACTGTTAGAATGAGTGTGTCTTCATGGAGGTGTGCAAACTGAACTGTTAGAATGAGTGTGTCCACCTGGAGTTGTGCACACTGAACTGTTAGAATGAGTGTGTCCACATGGAGGTGTGCACACTGAAATGTTAGAATGAGTGTGTCCACATGGAGGTGTGCACACTGAACTGTTAGAATGAGTGTGCCCACATGGAGGTGTGCACACTGAACTGTTAGAATGAGTGTGTCCACATGGAGGTGTGCACACTGAACTGTTAGAATGACTGTGTCCACATGGAGGTGTGCACACTGAACTGTTAGAATGAGTGTAACCACATGGAGTTGTGCACACTGAACTGTTAGAATGACTGTGTCCACATGGAGGTGTGCACACAGAACTGTTAGAATGACTGTGTCCACATGGAGGTGTGCACACTGAACTGATAGAATGAGTGTTTCCCTGTGGAGGTGTGCACACTGAACTGTTAGAATGAGTGTGCCCACATGGAGGTGTGCACACTGAACTGTTAGAATGAGTGTGTCCACATGGAGGTGTGCACATTGAACTGTTAGAATGAGTGTGTCCACATGGAGGTGGGCACACTGAACTGTTAGAATGAGTGTGCCCACCTGGAGTTGTGCACACTGAACTGTTAGAATGAGTGTGTCCACATGGAGGTGTGCACACTGAACTGTTAGAATGAGTGTGTCCACATGGAGGTGTGCACACTGAACTGTTAGAATTGGTGTGTCCACATGGATGTGTGCACACTGAACTGTTAGAATGAGTGTGTCCACATGGAGGTGTGCACACTGAACTGTTAGAATGGGTGTGCCCACATGGAGGTGTGCACACTGAACTGTTGGAATGAGTGTGCCCACATGGAGGTGTGCACACTGAACTGTTAGAATGAGTGTGCCCACATAGAGTTGTGCACACTGAACTGTTAGAATGACTGTGTCCACATGGAGGTGTGAGCAGAGAACTGTTAGAATGAGTGTGTCCACATGGAGGTGTGCACACTGAACTGTTAGAATTGGTGTGTCCACATGGAGGTGTGCACACTGAACTGTTAGAATGAGTGTGTCCACATGGAGCTGTGCACACTGAACTGTTAGAATGGGTGTGTCCACATGGAGGTGTGCACACTGAACTGTTAGAATGATTGTGTCCACATGGAGGTGTGCACAATGAACTGTGTAGAATGAGTGTGCCCACATGGAGGTGTGCACACTGAACTGTTAGAATGAGTGTGCCCACATGGAGGTGTGCACACTGAACTGTTAGAATGAGTGTGCCCACATGGAGTTGTGCACACTGAACTGTTAGAATGACTGTGTCCACATGAAGGTGTGCACACTGAACTGTTAGAATGGGTGTGCCCACATAGAGTTGTGCACACTGAACTGTTAGAATGAGTGTGTCCACATGGAGGTGTGAGCACAGAACTGTTAGAATGAGTGTGTCTCTGTGGGGGTGTGCACACTGAACTGTTAGAATGAGTGTGCCCACATGGAGGTGTGCACACTGAACTGTTAGAATGAGTGTGTCCTCATGGAGGTGTGCACACTGAACTGTTAGAATGAGTGTGTCCACATGGAGGTGTGCACACTGAACTGTTAGAATGAGTGTGTCCACATGGAGGTGTGCACACTGAACTGTTAGAATGAGTGTGTCCACATGGAGGTGTGCACACTGAACTGTTAGAATGAGTGTGTCCACATGGAGGTGTGCACACTGAACTGTTAGAATTGGTGTGTCCACATGGAGGTGTGCACACTGAACTGTTAGAATGAGTGTGTCCACATGGAGGTGTGCACACTGAATTGTTAGAATGGGTGTGTCCACATGGAGGTGTGCACACTGAACTGTTAGAATGATTGTGTCCACATGGAGGTGTGCACAATGAACTGTGTAGAATGAGTGTGCCGACATGGAGGTGTGCACACTGAACTGTTAGAATGAGTGTGCCCACATGGACGTGTGCACACTGAACTGTTAGAATGAGTGTGCCCACATGGAGGTGTGCACACTGAACTGTTAGAATGACTGTGTCCACATGGAGGTGTGCACACAGAACTGTTAGAATGAGTGTGCCCACATGGAGTTGTGCACACTGAACTGTTAGAATGACTGTGTCCACATGGATGTGTGCACACAGAACTGTTAGAATGACTGTGTCCACATGCAGGTGTGCACACTGAACTGTTAGAATGAGTGTGTCCCTGTGGAGTAATGCACACTGAACTGTTAGAATGAGTGTGCCCACATGGAGGTGTGCACACTGAACTGTTAGAATGAGTGTGTCCACATGGAGGTGTGCACACTGAACTGTTAGAATGAGTGTGTCTTCATGGAGGTGTGCAAACTGAACTGTTAGAATGAGTGTGTCCACCTGGAGGTGTTCACACTGAACTGTTAGAATGAGTGTGTCCACCTGGAGGTGTGCACACTGAAATGTTAGAATGAGTGTGCCCACATGGATGTGTGCACACTGAACTGTTAGAATGAGTGTGTCCACATGGAGGTGTGCACACTGAACTGTTAGAATGAGTGTGTCCACATGGAGGTGTGCACACTGAACTGTTAGAATGAGTGTGTCCACATGGAGGTGTGCACACTGAACTGTTAGAATGAGTGTGTCCCTTTGGAGGTGTGAAAACTGAACTGTTAGAATGAGTGTGCCCACATGGAGGTGTGCACACTGAACTGTTAGAATGAGTGTGCCCACATGCAGGTGTGCACACTGAACTGTTAGAATTGGTGTGTCCACATGGAGGTGTGCACACTGAACTGTTAGAATGAGTGTGTCCACATGGAGCTGTGCACACTGAACTGTTAGAATGGGTGTGTCCACATGGAGGTGTGCACACTGAACTGTTAGAATGATTGTGTCCACATGGAGGTGTGCACAATGAACTGTGTAGAATGAGTGTGCCCACATGGAGGTGTGCACACTGAACTGTTAGAATGAGTGTGCCCACATGGAGGTGTGCACACTGAACTGTTAGAATGAGTGTGCCCACATGGAGTTGTGCACACTGAACTGTTAGAATGACTGTGTCCACATGAAGGTGTGCACACTGAACTGTTAGAATGGGTGTGCCCACATAGAGTTGTGCACACTGAACTGTTAGAATGAGTGTGTCCACATGGAGGTGTGAGCACAGAACTGTTAGAATGAGTGTGTCTCTGTGGAGGTGTGCACACTGAACTGTTAGAATGAGTGTGCCCACATGGAGGTGTGCACACTGAACTGTTAGAATGAGTGTGTCCTCATGGAGGTGTGCACACTGAACTGTTAGAATGAGTGTGTCCACATGGAGGTGTGCACACTGAACTGTTAGAATGAGTGTGTCCACATGGAGGTGTGCACACTGAACTGTTAGAATGAGTGTGTCCACATGGAGGTGTGCACACTGAACTGTTAGAATGAGTGTGTCCACATGGAGGTGTGCACACTGAACTGTTAGAATTGGTGTGTCCACATGGAGGTGTGCACACTGAACTGTTAGAATGAGTGTGTCCACATGGAGGTGTGCACACTGAATTGTTAGAATGGGTGTGTCCACATGGAGGTGTGCACACTGAACTGTTAGAATGATTGTGTCCACATGGAGGTGTGCACAATGAACTGTGTAGAATGAGTGTGCCGACATGGAGGTGTGCACACTGAACTGTTAGAATGAGTGTGCCCACATGGACGTGTGCACACTGAACTGTTAGAATGAGTGTGCCCACATGGAGGTGTGCACACTGAACTGTTAGAATGACTGTGTCCACATGGAGGTGTGCACACAGAACTGTTAGAATGAGTGTGCCCACATGGAGTTGTGCACACTGAACTGTTAGAATGACTGTGTCCACATGGATGTGTGCACACAGAACTGTTAGAATGACTGTGTCCACATGCAGGTGTGCACACTGAACTGTTAGAATGAGTGTGTCCCTGTGGAGTAATGCACACTGAACTGTTAGAATGAGTGTGCCCACATGGAGGTGTGCACACTGAACTGTTAGAATGAGTGTGTCCACATGGAGGTGTGCACACTGAACTGTTAGAATGAGTGTGTCTTCATGGAGGTGTGCAAACTGAACTGTTAGAATGACTGTGTCCACCTGGAGGTGTTCACACTGAACTGTTAGAATGAGTGTGTCCACCTGGAGGTGTGCACACTGAAATGTTAGAATGAGTGTGCCCACATGGATGTGTGCACACTGAACTGTTAGAATGAGTGTGTCCACATGGAGGTGTGCACACTGAACTGTTAGAATGAGTGTGTCCACATGGAGGTGTGCACACTGAACTGTTAGAATGAGTGTGTCCACATGGAGGTGTGCACACTGAACTGTTAGAATGAGTGTGTCCCTTTGGAGGTGTGAAAACTGAACTGTTAGAATGAGTGTGCCCACATGGAGGTGTGCACACTGAACTGTTAGAATGAGTGTGCCCACATGCAGGTGTGCACACTGAACTGTTAGAATGAGTGTGTCCACATGGAGGTGTGCACACTGAACTGTTAGAATGAGTGTGCCCACATGGAGTTGTGCACACTGAACTGTTAGAATGAGTGTGTCCACATGGAGATGTGCACACTGAACTGCTAGAATGACTGTGTCCACATGGAGGTGTGCACAATGAACTGTTAGAATGAGTGTGCCCACATGGAGGTTTGCACACTGAACTGTTAGAATGACTGTGTCCACATGGAGGTGTGCACACAGAACTGTTAGAATGAGTGTGTCCACATGGAGGTGTGCACACTGAACTGTTAGAATGAGTGTGTCTTCATAGAGGTGTGCAAACTGAACTGTTAGAATGAGTGTGTCCACCTGGAGTTGTGCACACTGAACTGTTAGAATGAGTGTGTCCACATGGAGGTGTGCACACTGAAATGTTAGAATGAGTGTGTCCACATGGAGGTGTGCACACTGAACTGTTAGAATGAGTGTGTCCACATGGAGGTGTGCACACTGAACTGTTAGAATGAGTGTGTCCACATGGAGGTGTGCACACTGAACTGTAAGAATGAGTGTGTCCCTTTGGAGGTGGGCACACTGAACTGTTAGAATGAGTGTGCCCACATGGAGGTGTGCACACTGAACTGTTAGAATGAGTGTGCCCACATGGAGGTGTGCACACTGAACTGTTAGAATGAGTGTGCCCACATGGAGGTGTGCACACTGAACTGTTAGAATGAGTGTGTCCACATGGAGGTGTGCACACTGAACTGTTAGAATGAGTGTGCCCACATGGAGGTATGCACACTGAACTGTTAGAATGAGTGTGCCCACATGGAGGTGTGCACACTGAACTGTTAGAATGAGTGTGTCCACATGGAGGTGTGCACACTGAACTGTTAGAATGAGTGTGCCCACATGGAGTTGTGCACACTGAACTGTTAGAATGAGTGTGTCCACATGGAGGTGTGCACACTGAACTGTTAGAATGAGTGTGCCCACATGGAGTTGTGCACACTGAACTGTTAGAATGACTGTGTCCACATGGAGTTGTGCACACTGAACTGTTAGAATTTGTCCACATGGAGGTGTGCACACAGAACTGTTAGAATGAGTGTGTCCACATGGAGGTGTGCACACTGAACTGTTAGAATGAGTGTGTCCACATGGAGGTGTGCACACTGAACTGTTAGAATTGGTGTGTCCACATGGAGGTGTGCACACTGAACTGTTAGAATGAGTGTGTCCACATGGAGGTGTGCACACTGAACTGTTAGAATGGGTGTGTCCACATGGAGGTGTGCACACTGAACTGTTAGAATGATTGTGTCCACATGGAGATGTGCACAATGAACTGTGTAGAATGAGTGTGCCCACATGGAGGTGTGCACACTGAACTGTTAGAATGAGTGTGCCAACATGGAGGTGTGCACACTGAACTGTTAGAATGAGTGTGCCCACATGGAGGTGTGCACACTGAACTGTTAGAATGAGTGTGTCCACATGGAGGTGTGCACAATGAACTGTTAGAATGAGTGTGCCCACATGGAGGTGTGCACATTGAACTGTTAGAATGAGTGTGCCCACATGGAGGTGTGCACACTGAACTGTTAGAATGAGTGTGCCCACATGGACGTGTGCACACTGAACTGTTAGAATGAGTGTGTCCACATGGAGGTGTGCACACTGAACTGTTAGAATGAGTGTGCCCACATGGAGTTGTGCACACTGAACTGTTAGAATGAGTGTGTCCACATGGAGGTGTGCCCACATGGATTTGTGCACACTGAACTGTTAGAATGAGTGTGTTCACATGGAGGTGTGCACACTGAACTGTTAGAATGTGTGTGTCCACATGGAGGTTTGCAAACTGAACTGTTAGAATGAGTGTGCCCACATGGAGGTGAGAACACTGAACTGTTAGAATGAGTGTGCCCACATGGAGGTGTGCACACTGAACTGTTAGAATGAGTGTGTCCACATGGAGGTGTGCACACTGAACTGTTAGAATGAGTGTGTCTTCATGGAGGTGTGCAAACTGAACAGTTAGAATGAGTGTGTCCACCTGGAGGTGTGCACACTGAACTGTTAGAATGAGTGTGTCCACATGGAGGTGTGCACACTGAATTGTTAGAATGAGTGATTCCCTGTGGAGGTGTGCAAATTGAACTGTTAAAATGAGTGTGTCCACATGGAGGTGTGCACACTGAACTGTTAGAATGAGTGTGTCCACATGGAGGTGTGCACACTGAACTGTTAGAATGAGTGTGTCCACATGGAGGTGTGCACACTGAACTGTTAGAATGAGTGTGTCCACATGGAGGTGTGCACACTGAACTGTTAGAATGAGTGTGCCCACATGGAGGTGTGCACACTGAACTGTTAGAATGAGTGTGCCCACATGCAGGTGTGCACACTGAACTGTTAGAATGAGTGTGTCCACATGGAGGTGTGCACACTGAACTGTTAGAATGAGTGTGCCCACATGGAGTTGTGCACACTGAACTGTTAGAATGAGTGTGTCCACATGGAGGTGTGCACACTGAACTGCTAGAATGAGTGTGCCCACATGGATGTGTGCACACTGAACTGTTAGACTGAGTGTGCCCACATGGAGGTTTGCACACTGAACTGTTAGAATGACTGTGTCCACATGGAGGTGTGCACACAGAACTGTTAGAATGACTGTGTCCACATAGAGGTGTGCACACTGAACTGTTAGAATGAGTGTGTCCCTGTGGAGGAATGCACACTGAACTGTTAGAATGAGTGTGCCCACATGGAGGTGTGCACACTGAACTGTTAGAATGAGTGTGTCCACATGGAGGTGTGCACACTGAACTGTTAGAATGAGTGTGTCTTCATGGAGGTGTGCAAACTGAACTGTTAGAATGAGTGTGTCCACCTGGAGTTTTGCACACAGAACTGTTAGAATGAGTGTGTCCACATGCAGGTGTGAACACTGAACTGTTAGAATGAGTGTGTCCCTGTGGAGTAATGCACACTGAACTGTTAGAATGAGTGTGCCCACATGGAAGTGTGCACACTGAACTGTTAGAATGAGTGTGTCCACATGGAGGTGTGCACACTGATCTGTTAGAATGAGTGTGTCCACATGGAGGTGTGCACACTGAACTGTTAGAATGAGTGTGTCCACATGGAGGTGTGCACACTGAACTGTTAGAATGAGTGTGTCCACATGGAGGTGTGCACACTGAACTGTTAGAATGAGTGTGTCCACATGGAGGTGTGCACACTGAACTGTTAGAATGAGTGTGCCCACATGGAGTTGTGCACACTGAACTGTTAGAATGTGTGAGTCCACATGGGAGGTGTGCACACTGAACTTTTAGAATGATTGTGTCCACATGGAGGTGTGCACACTGAACTGTTAGAATGAGTGTGCCCACATGGAGGTGTGCACACTGAACTGTTAGAATGAGTGTGCCCACATGGAGGTGTGCACACTGAACTGTTAGAATGAGTGTGCCCACATGGAGGTGTGCACACTGAACTGTTAGAATGAGTGTGTCCACATGGAGGTGTGCACACTGAACTGTTAGAATGAGTGTGTCCCTTTGGAGGTGTGCACACTGAACTGGTAGAAAGAGTGTGCCCACATGGAGGTGTGCACACTGAACTGTTAGAATGAGCGTGCCCACATGGCGGTGTGCACACTGAACTGTTAGAATGAGTGTGTCCACATGGAGGTGTGCACACTGAACTGTTAGAATGAGTGTGCCCACATGGAGGTGTGCACACTGAACTGTTAGAATGACTGTGTCCACATGGAGGTGTGCACACTGAACTGTTAGAATGAGTGTAACCACATGGAGTTGTGCACACTGAACTGTTAGAATGACTTTGTCCACATGGAGGTGTGCACACAGAACTGTTAGAATGACTGTGTCCACATGGAGGTGTGCACACTGAACTGATAGAATGAGTGTTTCCCTGTGGAGGTGTGCACACTGAACTGTTAGAATGAGTGTGCCCACATGGAGGTGTGCACACTGAACTGTTAGAATGAGTGTGTCCACATGGAGGTGTGCACACTGAACTGTTAGAATGAGTGTGTCCACATGGAGGTGTGCACACAGAACTGTTAGAATGACTGTGTCCACATAGAGGTGTGCACACTGAACTGTTAGAATGAGTGTGTCCCTGTGGAGGAATGCACACTGAACTGTTAGAATGAGTGTGCCCACATGGAGGTGTGCACACTGAACTGTTAGAATGAGTGTGTCCACATGGAGGTGTGCACACTGAACTGTTAGAATGAGTGTGTCTTCATGGAGGTGTGCAAACTGAACTGTTAGAATGAGTGTGTCCACCTGGAGTTGTGCACACAGAACTGTTAGAATGAGTGTGTCCACATGCAGGTGTGAACACTGAACTGTTAGAATGAGTGTGTCCCTGTGGAGTAATGCACACTGAACTGTTAGAATGAGTGTGCCCACATGGAAGTGTGCACACTGAACTGTTAGAATGAGTGTGTCCACATGGAGGTGTGCACACTGATCTGTTAGAATGAGTGTGTCCACATGGAGGTGTGCACACTGAACTGTTAGAATGAGTGTGTCCACATGGAGGTGTGCACACTGAACTGTTAGAATGAGTGTGTCCACATGGAGGTGTGCACACTGAACTGTTAGAATGAGTGTGTCCACATGGAGGTGTGCACACTGAACTGTTAGAATGAGTGTGCCCACATGGAGTTGTGCACACTGAACTGTTAGAATGTGTGAGTCCACATGGGAGGTGTGCACACTGAACTTTTAGAATGATTGTGTCCACATGGAGGTGTGCACACTGAACTGTTAGAATGAGTGTGCCCACATGGAGGTGTGCACACTGAACTGTTAGAATGAGTGTGCCCACATGGAGGTGTGCACACTGAACTGTTAGAATGAGTGTGCCCACATGGAGGTGTGCACACTGAACTGTTAGAATGACTGTGTCCACATGGAGGTGTGCACACTGAACTGTTAGAATGAGTGTAACCACATGGAGTTGTGCACACTGAACTGTTAGAATGACTTTGTCCACATGGAGGTGTGCACACAGAACTGTTAGAATGACTGTGTCCACATGGAGGTGTGCACACTGAACTGATAGAATGAGTGTTTCCCTGTGGAGGTGTGCACACTGAACTGTTAGAATGAGTGTGCCCACATGGAGGTGTGCACACTGAACTGTTAGAATGAGTGTGTCCACATGGAGGTGTGCACACTGAACTGTTAGAATGAGTGTGTCCACATGGAGGTGTGCACACTGAACTGTTAGAATTGGTGTGTCCACATGGATGTGTGCACACTGAACTGTTAGAATGAGTGTGTCCACATGGAGGTGTGCACACTGAACTGTTAGAATGGGTGTGCCCACATGGAGATGTGCACACTGAACTGTTGGAATGAGTGTGCCCACATGGAGGTGTGCACACTGAACTGTTAGAATGAGTGTGCCCACATAGAGTTGTGCACACTGAACTGTTAAAATGACTGTGTCCACATGGAGGTGTGAGCAGAGAACTGTTAGAATGAGTGTGTCCACATGGAGGTGTGCACACTGAACTGTTAGAATTGGTGTGTCCACATGGAGGTGTGCACACTGAACTGTTAGAATGAGTGTGTCCACATGGAGGTGTGCACACTGAACTGTTAGAATGGGTGTGTCCACATGGAGGTGTGCACACTGAACTGTTAGAATGATTGTGTCCACATGGAGGTGTGCACAATGAACTGTGTAGAATGAGTGTGGCAACATGGATGTGTGCACACTGAACTGTTAGAATGAATGTGCCCACATGGAGGTGTGCACACTGAACTGTTAGAATGAGTGTGTCCACATGGAGGTGTGCACACTGAAATGTTAGAATGAGTGTGTCCACATGGAGGTGTGAGCAGAGAACTGTTAGAATGACTGTGCCCACCTGGAGTTGTGCACACTGAACTTTTAGAATGAGTGTGTCCACATGGAGGTGTGCACACTGAAATGTTAGAATGAGTGTGTCCACATGGAGGTGTGCACACTGAACTGTTAGAATGAGTGTGCCCACATGGAGGTGTGCACACTGAACTGTTAGAATGAGTGTGTCCACATGGAGGTGTGCACACTGAACTGTTAGAATGACTGTGTCCACATGGAGGTGTGCACACTGAACTGTTAGAATGAGTGTAACCACATGGAGTTGTGCACACTGAACTGTTAGAATGACTGTGTCCACATGGAGGTGTGCACACAGAACTGTTAGAATGACTGTGTCCACATGGAGGTGTGCACACTGAACTGATAGAATGAGTGTTTCCCTGTGGAGGTGTGCACACTGAACTGTTAGAATGAGTGTGCCCA